>NC_056615.1:20140200-20344669 GCF_018340385.1 Cyprinus carpio
ATTTACACCACTATACAGATGCAACTGCTCAGTTTACAGCTCGGAGTATTTTGACTATTAAATACAGTACAGGTAAATATTAGGTTTCAATCCCAGTTGCAAATTTAACTTATGCAAAAATTAAAGGAGAAATTTGTAAAGAAAGCAGAATTTCCTTTCCATGTTTCTCCTAAACAAAATGGTCACTTACACCCGTCACTCACATCTTTGGGTTTACATCTATTTTTTTTTTTTTTTTTTTATATGTTATCCCAAAATGTGCATAAAAATATGTAACCCGGCTACTGATCTATAACATTTACCATTCATGCATTTTTAAATATTTTTTTAAGTCTGCATTTATTTGATCAAAAAATTCAGTAAAAATTGTAATATGAAATACAGTTACAATTTCAAACAACTGTATTTTATTTTATTTTAAAATGTTATGTATTCCTGTGATGGCAAAGCTGAATTTTCACTTTGATGTTTATTCAGGATTCTTTGATGAATAGAAATGACTCCATTCTTCCATTCGCACAAACCTTTGATCTCTTTGGTGAATTTGACTCTATGGGAATCAGTAAGAGGTCGAGGCTGCTCATCGATGTTGTGGATATCCAGAACCTCACACATGAACTGAATCACAGGTTGAGCTTTGTAGAATGCAGTGGCAGACACTGTGGAGAAAATAAAACATGGTCAATGTTACACTATTAGTTAATGAAATAGTTAACAAGTCATTTGCAGGTGCTTTTTCATTTACGATGCTTTTAAAAGTGGGAGTATCTGTTTGTCTGACCAATGACAGATAAAAATGTAATTAAATAAAATGTCAATAATGGCATTATTATTTTGGTATTATTTGATCTTTCTCTTTTATCTGATCTTTTATAACCACTGTCCAGATCATGTAACTGGATAATTCAGACCAAAATGGTTTGACCTATCATAACACTCTGACTTACCATCAATGTTCAACATCATTTTCCACATAGCTGGACGCACTGATTGGTGGAAGCCAAACCACACCTCCCTCCCCCCACCCAGTGGGTGATCATAGCCCTCGGGGGAAGAGAAAAAAGATCGTCCCACTGGGGTGTACCTGAAGTGAGAGAAGACAAACACAGTCGTTACCTGCAGAATAAACATGTGCACTCCTAAATTATCCTTATCCAACCGCTTACTGTTTATGCTACACTAATCTACTTAACTCTCATTTTACTAGTTATGCACTGTATCGTTAAAGGCATAACAATCACTTAATGCTTTTCTAATTGTATTAAATGCCTTTTATGATCAGGTATCAGTACTCATGAGAACTCTTACTTCATAGAGGGCAGATGGCGCATAACAACATCTACAGCGTGTACAGGATTGGTGCTGATTGGCTTATCCAGGTTCAGAGGATCAGGTGTGCTCCTCCCAGTGAGGACCTCATGCAGCAAGTTCCAACTGACCAGTGACACAAACTTAATGGTGACCTTAAACAGCCTGTCCTTCCCACCTTCACCTGGCAAGGTCACATCCAGGTCCACCTTCAAATAATACACAAATGTACAGTATAATTTTTAACACAAATTTAGAAATGTGCTTTATATAGTCACACAGGTTAAAATAATAAAAGACATGATCATGAAAAATGTCCTAAAGTATGAGATGTTCCCTTTTATGTATTAAAAAAAAAGTGTTTATATTTTATATCATATTTTTATAAAAATGTGCACATGCAGTAAGCCTGCACAAAAAATACTGCCTTTTAATTTAGTTCATTCAAATGAAATAAAATGTTAATGCAGCACAATGTTAATTAGCTTTTTTATTTTTTGATTGTGCAGAATTAAATGACATTCTATTTTCCTGATTTGTGTCAATACTTTAACATCCGAGTACAGTCATTTGTTTTTGTTATTCAAAAAAAAATATATGAAGAGAGTCTTGATCTGGTAGCTTATCTTGCGCTTACTCATAGCCAATATAGCATCATCCTTTCTAGATTTGGCAGTGTAACTTTTTTGTTTATTTAACAGTATTTTATTTTGATAATGAACAGGCTGTGATGTGAAGGTAGCAAAAATATGTTGTGTGTGTGTGTGTGAGGCTCCAGCGCGATCACAGTGTTGTTTTCCCATCTGTTATTCCATAATTTATGGTCGTACCAAAGCTACAGATGCAAGACATCATTCAAAACTGTAAATATTTAGCAAAACAAAGAAAACTGAAAAATAAAGAAAGCTGTCAAACTTTTGCAAAATAAAGAAAATGGCTTTCTGCCATCTCGGTTTCCTTTCCGTGAACATTGGAGCGCGTGATCACATCACAATGACCCCAAACTCAGCACATTTTTCATTATAATAAAGTATATAATAATGCAATGCTAATCGACATAGACTTTATGATTGGTTAGAGTACTATGAAATATGTTGCGTTGCCTTATTTCTGTTTAAGAAGCCACATCATCTCACAGAAGGATTCATTTCAAACACTCGACTGACATTATCAAGTGAGTTTGGAGTAAAAACGTTATTAAATGTGGTATTTTCACTTTCAGATGGAGCAGCATTTACTACACAGAGCCGTAATTCACTGAGAAGATACGCAAACAGCTTTCATTATTGCAGACGATATCTTCAATTTCATTATTGTGTGATTAAACCGTCTGCGATAATGAATGTGATATTGCATAGCTTGTCAGTGAACTACGGCTCTGTGTTGTAAAGGCTGCTCTATCTGAAAGCACGTGATGGAGATTTACTACTAATCACAGAACCGGAATGCACATGACTATTGCATGTGATTTATTGTGGAGCCCTAATTTAAATTAAATATATTTTGTGCATAGGCCTATATATTTCTTTTTATGTATAAAGTTTGATTCTGTTTTCTCCATTAACAGAAGTGCTGCAGGTGCGTGATGTGACCTTGTTGAATCAGAGTTCTATACTATCCTGCAATTTTTGCTGGTTTCAATACACACAATAAGCTGTATTACCTGCCATTACTTTTCACTTAAATGTAGGCCTAATGCGTGGTGTTTTCTAGGTTAAACTTACGCCAGGGCACTGCCATTGTGATTTATCTATGATAAATTTACAGCTGAGT
The DNA here is from genome assembly GCF_018340385.1 of Cyprinus carpio. NCBI lineage: Eukaryota > Metazoa > Chordata > Actinopteri > Cypriniformes > Cyprinidae > Cyprinus > Cyprinus carpio. The sequence continues at coordinate 20,143,282 of NC_056615.1, forward strand.
GCGGGCATTTCACTCATTGGATGCTCCAACATCACATTTGCATAGGCTACTTAAATTTGTGATTGGTTTCTATTTTCTGTTTCTGTTTCCGGTTTTCGTTTTTGCTCGTTGAACCAGTTCAGAGCCCTGCTCTAGGGGACTTTCCACCACTCCTGATGTCCATTTATATGTCTTACCCCTCCTGTGGCCACTGGCAATGGTTGGGCGGTGTAGAGGCTTTTCTTGCCATCATAGACTGGTCTCCTGTCCCCAAAGATTGTCACCTTAAAGTGCTGCACCATGGAATCCACCACCTCTCTAGAAGCCATTACAGAAAGGGTCATAATAGTGATTATTGTAGGTTTAAAGGAATAGTTCACCCAAAATTGAAAACTTGCTGAAACTTTACTCAACCTCAGGCCATCCAAGACATAAATGAGTTTTTTTTTTTTTCTTCATTTGAACAGATTGAGAAATTTAGCATTATTTCATTTGCTCACCAATGGATTCTCTGCAGTGAATGGGTGCCGTTAGAATGAGAGTCCAAACATCTGATAAAAACATCACAATAATCCAAGAGTAATCCACGCAACATGAGTTCAGTCCATCAGTTAACACCTTATGAAGTGAAAAGCTGCGTGTTTGTAGGAACAAAATCATTAAGGCATTTTAAATTTAAACCATCTCTTCTGGACAAAATACCAATAATAATCTAAAACCTGCTTCCTCCAGTGAAAAAAAAGTCCATCCCCCGTTGTCCTCTCACATCAAAACACATTGGCATAATTGTTTAGAACTGTTTTGGACTGTTTTCACCTGTAAACATTGCTTGATCTGTGCATATTTCTCTCCTGATTCAAATGAGATGAATGGAGAAAGCAACATTTTAGATTGAGGACTCATACTTTAGCTGAAACAATGGTATGAAATTGTCTAACGTTTACACACTTGCTGCTTTTAACTTCACAAGACGTTAATTGATGGACTGGAGTCAAGTGGATCAGCTGTTTGGACTCTGGACTCTGACGGCACCCATTCACTGCAGAGAATCCACTGGTGAGCAAGTGATGTAATGCTGAATTTATCCTAAACATTTCTAATGAAGAACCAATTTTGTCTATTTTCTTTTCAATTTCACTATATAGACTGATTAATGCAAAAGTCTCTTGTGAATGACATGGTCAAAACAAAATAAGTGTTACAAACTATGTCAATTATTATTACTGCTCAGTGTTTGGCACCTGTTAACACGACGTGGGCACTTTTCGGGCTGGATGTCCACATCGTACAAGTAGACGTCCATTTTGGGGATGTCCACCTGGAAGCAGTTGGCCAGCAGCTTGATGGGCTTCCCCATGGTGCCATAGCCTGGCCTCCGAGGTACGGAGAACAGGGGTGCAGCCCCAACGGCTCCTGTCATGAAAATTTAGAGGGGATTTCCATCCATATGATTTTTTTCCAAAATGTATGACATTAGTTAGACTTTCAAAATCAGTTATTACCACTAAACTGAAAAATTAAAACCACAAAAATATCAGACATGTAATATCAAATAGCCGACACTGTCAAAGCCAAATCAACCTGCATAAAGTCATAACAGCGTTATTTCTCATTTGTCAATATTGACATTTCATGGAAACATGATTAATATCTAAATTAATAATAATAAATCTCTCTTTCTTGACACTGACATTTACACAGTGGGTGTTTTTTGTCTTATCAGGAAATTTCCTCTAAATGCCTACTCAGCGGAAACAACATAACACTCAGAATCATCACACCACACACAATACCAATAACCCACACCATTCACACATGCACTATTCTATAACTCCTAAAAAATAAAACAAATACAGTCACCTAAGACTTTTAAAGAAAGATTGCAATCAATTTGACTTGACTATTCAAAAACACACTTTTTCATATACTCAAAAAGTGTGCATTTCATATACTCTGTGTAGTCAAATAAAAGGCTTATTTTTTGAGAACATCACGAAACAGAATGTTTTGTTTGTTAAACCTGCTGCATTTTTCCCCTGGATCCAATTTTGAGATGATTCAACAACTTCATGTAATAACTCAAAAGGATACTTCACTCACAAATGTAAGTTCTGTCACCTTTTACACAAAATAAGACATTTTGAAGAATTTTCCACACTAAAAGTCAACAGTTTGGTAAGCAACAATTTTCTAATATATCTTCTTTTGTGTAAATATCATGACAGAAAATTTTTATTTTTGGGTGATCTAGACTTCAAGTTACATTCATTTTACAACACTGAAAGTTTTAAGATGATTGGGATCTCTGTTCAAAGACAATATTACGATTTCGGTAACTATAATTTCAGATGATCAAATCAACACATGTCCAAAAGAAAACTGTTTTGGCAGAATCACCATTTGTTGATATGACTGTAAAATAATAATGACTAAAAAAAAAAGTCTAAATAAAACTATTAATATTGTAATAGTCAACTGTAAATAAAAAAACTGAAAAATAACACTGTAAAATTATAATACTAAAAGATTCAGATCTATTAGTTCATGTGAAGCAGCATTCACTGTGAACCGAAGAACCTTTGAGCCTTTGTCATCCGTTTCAATTTTCTTTCACTCTGAACATCAGCGCTGACATCATTTTTCTCGCACTGAGTGGCATACTACATTATCACATCATGTCACAGAAGGCGAGACTGTTATTGCTGTTGTAAAGATGCTTTAGAGGGGGTTTACAGAGTGAAACTGTTACTGAGAGATGTGGAAGGGGAATTCGACTGCAACTGCTTCTTACACTTCCCAGTGTGCCGTTGCTATGCCGGTGGCACTCACGTGGCTTCTTTTCACCATTGCAGCCAAGACTACACTAACAACCAATTAAAGGACGAACAGCTGTTTCTATAGGTACAACTGATCTTGTAGGTCACACATGTGCATTTATTCTACGATGTTCGTACAGAAATCTCACAATGAAACACTTGTCTGTACTGGTCACACACTTTCAAGCTCACATGAGTCCACTTTTCTCACTTTATTTGAAACCTAGCAGTTTCTTGACATCATAGACTAAGAGGAACTACAGGTTTTGACAGTGATGTGGTGAGATCGGTTTGAAAGGCTATTTTGGGTCTGGTGTTGGAGTGTAATGCTCACTTAACTGGCAAATAGTTGCCTGGAACGTTTACAAGGGTTTCACTCATTCAGGGACTGAGACACATCTCCTTTTATTTAATTATTTAAAGCTAGTCTGGCAAAAGAATTTAAAGTTGTCTGATACTCATTTAGACAGCACTATATATGGGCTTCTATTAATGACAGATGGATATATTCTCAAATGTGGCTGTGAAATTGTCGTCAGCGTTGATAATTACTGTCCCTGATTCGCTGATTAACAGAAGTAGTCGTTCTGCCTAGTGTCAGTTACAAAATCTGCAGCTAAGCTGGTTATATAATGTTGTCGATATTTGTGTAAAATGTGTTTAGATTTAAAATTGAACTTGAGCAATTAAAAAGATCTGTATTATACTGTATACCAGTGGTGTCCAATCCTGCTCCTGGTGATCGACTGTCCTGCAAAGTTCAGCTCCAACCCTAATCACACACACCTGAAGCAACTAAGGGCTTCAGGGTCACTTGAAAATTAAAGGCAGGTGTGTTTGATTAGAGTTGGAGCTGAACTTTGCAGGACAGTCAATCGCCAGGAGCAGGATTGGGCACACCTGCTGTATACAGTGTGTGAATTTTACTGTGACTTTTGGTCAAATTAATTATTATAGGAAAATTGAGAGGAGGGGCATTCTGATCTCCTATCACGCAAATCAAATTATTATTTGGTCGCACTGGCACAGTTAGCCAAGTCAACTATGTTATAGACATTTTAATCAAAACAGTAACTTTACTTAAAATATTGGATTATTAGAAAGGGATAAATAAAACTTGTGAAATTGAGATATATATAGTCATGAAAATCAAATTTACTTTAAATCATGGAATGTCATGAAATGTGGCAAAATTTGGATAAATTAAAAGCAGGCCTGTACACTTAATCAAATCATGATGCATGCTTTTAGAATATTAAAATGTAATTAAATAAGAACTTAGAGAAAAATCTGTAATTTGGTGTACCTAACGGAGTTAGCCAAAAGTCAACTATGTTAAAGACTTTTTAAACAAAAGACTAGCTTTTCTTGAAATGTCTATAATAATGTGATAATGATTCGAGAAGTGCTTGAAAAGTATTATTGCATGTAAAAAAAGGTTTTTGTTTTTTTTTGCAAAGTGACTATTAGTCAAATTTGTTACATTATTTACACTTTTTTTTTCTGAGCAAAACAAAAAAAAAAAAAAAACTATCATCATACATTTTACCATGATTTACAGAAAACGTCATTCAGTGTAACAATAGTTTGTATATCAAAAAAATCTTGTCAGGCATATTTAGAAAGATAATCATTAGATGACATTCAAAGACTATTTACGAATCACAGCGCAGTCTCAAAATACTAATTCGTTGTCATTTTAAAGTTTTTTTTTATTTTAAGTTTTATAAGATCAGCAGATCAGACTTTAGATCAGCAATAAGTTTTTTTCTCAAAATGATGTGTGATCACTTTTACTTTTATACACTGTACTAAGTCAGAATAAGATCGTTGTTTCATTTTCGAAAGAGTTATGTAAATAGAGAGATATGTAAACGTTGACTTTTCTTAAAATGCATGCATACATAAAGTGATAACGATTCGGTAAATGCACGACTACACCGTTGCTACTATTACCTCATCAAACAAACGCAGCGAGTGTAAGTTTACCGCCTGGTAACTTGCGTGTAACATGAACAAGGATTTTAAGATCTCAACCTCTTCCTTCCTAGAGGCTACTAAAGGTCCCAGCACCCCCAAACGCCCCGATACACATTATCTCGGCATCTCTATAAATTCTGAGGAACCCACAATGAATAAAACTTTCTAATGAACCTCTGGTTAAATACAAAACTATTTCCACGTAAGAATCTCACGTAAGATCGGTCAGATTGATAAAGCGGGGATTCTGTGACAGTCGTCATGGCAACGGACAATCAGAAACTCGCCTCCTCCCCCCGGCGGCTCGAGGACTGCAGCACCTGACGCACGCGGCACCTGTGCGTGACAGCTGTGCCACAGCGGCGTGACGTCAGCAGAGCGAGTGAGTCAGGATCTTCCACACTCGGCGTGTGATAGCCAAAAAAAATAACCAAACCCTCACACTCATTTGGCTGCAACGCCAAAACGTACGCGAACAGTGAAACGGATCTAAAAGCTCATTCTTACCACAAAAAGCAGTTATTAGCAACTCACCGAGCGCGTTTGCTAAGCAATGAACGCGTGCTGACGGTGGACGTAACAAAGTTAGACCGATCAATACGTCATAGTTCGGAAAAGAAAAGAATTCGAAATCGTTCTGAAAAAGTCGAGTTACCTGTAGTTCCGATTTCCATTCATGAGGTCTCTGTCCGGATTCTAGCCGGCTCCTGTGGATCAAATAGGGGCTGAAAGGTGTTTGTTTAAAGCCGTTGAATGTCCTCCGTAAAACGAACTACACCCCGGCTCCCACCGCGGCGGTCGAAGCGGGCCGCTCCGAGGTTCTGCTCCAGTCAGAGGTCCACCCAGCCAGGACCGAGTCAGTCAACCAAAAGGCACGAACTCCCCACCGTGTCTCCTACCGTATGTCGATGATCTGTGATTGTTACCAGCTGACAACCCAAAAGACCCAGAAGAAAATATTTTTAACAGCCGTCGCGAAACAGTTTGTCAGGAGCCTCGGACCATTCGCGGTGTCTTCTAAATGACAGTCTCTTATAATTTAAAGACATCCACTCATATATGAAGTTCATAGATGAATATCCGCTGCCCAGACGAAAATGTGGGTTTTATTTGAGTCGCTCTAGTCCGAGTTTGGCAGCGACGGTGTCGTCTCATCGACTCTGTCGGTGTGTTACCGGTTTGCCTTGGGTTTACATCTATGTACAGTCAGGGTAGGTTGCCAGTTATGTACTAAACAAGCAAGTTGGTCTGATAAAACTAACTCGGGACCCACGGCCTGCGTATTTAAAATGAACCCTACATAACAGCCATAATTTTAGCCTACAGTTTTTTTAATTTTTTCAGTCACTGTAAAACTGAAATAACCCTAAATCTGAATTCGCCTTTGTTTATAAGCAAAAACCTACAAAAACTTAAAATACACGGACATGGCAACACTGAATCAGGGAGACCCACAGGAAATACCAAACGTAGGAAACACGTCACTTCCTAGCGTAATGTAATTTATTTGATCCACCTTGGATTGTTAATTAATGAGTAGAGTAAGAACAAAAAGAACAAATGAACTCTATAAAAATGTTTTAATTGTGTATATTACTATTACTTTTTTAAATAATTGATTTCATAGCAGTAAGTGAAAATATTCCTCCCATTGTTTTACAAGAACAGTTTAAATTCTCCAATTTGTTCATTAGTGTATATATAGGTTACAATTATATATATATATATATACACACACACACACACACACACACACACACACACACACACACACATATAAACACACATCAGAGTTTTAAAGTATTAAAACTGAACATAAAGACAAAGCTTTATGCCAAGTATTATTTTAGTGTCGTTTTCTATGTTGTTATATTAAATATTATGTACCATATTTGATTTTGCTCTTTGTCTTTTTCTTTGATTATTTTTAGTGTTCATCTTTGTTATAGTGTATACATATTTGTATTATAAACTGTGAAGAAGAAAAAAACTGATACTTATATTTATTTTATAGCATCAGTACTACAAACTATGATCTACAGATGGCAGTAGTGTGTTAAGCATGTATATCATTACCATAGAAGAAGATTGTACAGGACTCAAACTAACAATGTTGTCATACTGGACAAATCTGCATGGGCATTTGTCCAAAAAGGTACTTGAAGAATGTTGGGAGTATAGCCGTATCAATATTAGTAGCTTTGGATGGAGGGGAGCAATAGAGGCAAAGGAAATGGGAATAGACACTGTTACATGCTGTAAGACAATAAGTATGACTGCCATCACACCATGGTTATTCTGTTTTCCTATAGTAAATATGGAAATAAAAGGCATTTTAAAATCTGGCATATATCAAAATATTCAACATAGAAACCATGTATGAAGATGCAATACAGATATACACATTTGCATCCAAAGATCCAATAACTGGCAAAACAGGATCAGCTGTATTCATCCCAAAATACAATATTAACATCCAAAAAATAATTTCAGATCACCTATCAATCTTTTCATCTGGAATAATGGCCATTATTCTAGCACTGCAATGGGTAGAGGAAGTTAAGCCGCATGAGATTGCACTCCATGTCCTCCTTGACAAGTATCCAGAGTGGAAAATCTGTATGTAGGCAAGATCTTTTAGATGAAATAAATCAATTAATTTTTAGACTAACTCAACAACAAAATTATACACAGTTTGCATGGGTTCCAGCGCATGTGGGTATTGAGGGATATAAAAAGGTGGATAAATTAGCAAAAGAAGCCCTGAAGACAGAAAATATAGATATAAAAATACCACTTAGTAAATCAGAAATTAAAGTTATCATTAAAGATAATATTAATAAAATGTGGCAGGATACATGGGATCAGGAGGAGAAAGGAAGACATTTATATAGCATTCAGATAGAAGTATATTAATCTGAGGCGGCAGGAGGAAACTATTTTAACAAGGCTGAGAATAGGGCACACAGGGTTAAATAGTTGCTTAAGATTAATAGGCAAACACCTGACAGGATTATGTGTACATTGTGGAGAAGTGGAAAGTGTAAAACATGTACTCTTAATATGTAGGAAATACTCTCTGAAAAAAGGAAAGAACTACAGAGGGCATTGAATAATAGATAAAAACTTATTGAGTCTGCCTTGCACACAATATATAATTAAGGCTGTCCTATAAACAGGTTTTAAAGTATATATACATATACATACAGTACAGGTCAAAAGTTTGGAAACATTACTATTTTTAATGTTTTTGAAAGAAGTTTCTTCTGCTCATCAAGCCTGCATTTATTTGATCAAAAATACAGAAAAAAATGTAATATTGTGATATATTATTACAATTTAAAATAATTGTTTTTAAATTTATTATACTTTATCATTTATTTCTGTGATGCAAAGCTGAATTTTTAGGATCATTATCACATGATCCTTTAGAAATCATTCTAATATGATGATTCATTATCAAAGTTGGAAACAGTTCTGCTGCTTAATAATTAATAAAAACAAAACAAAAAAATAAACTATACTTTTAAAAAAAAAAAATAACAAAAAAAAAAAGAATCCAAGTTTATAAAAAAAAAACATTTTGTAATAACAATATACACTACTGGTCAGTAATTTGGGGTCAGTAATTATTTTTTCTTTCTTTCTTTTTTTTTTTTAAATAAAATCAATACTTTTATTCAGCAAGGATGTGTTAAATTGATAAAAAGTGATAGTAAAGAAAATATATTATTAGAATATATATTATTAGAATATATATTATTAGATTTTTTTTTATTTTGAATAAATGCAGTTCTTTTTAACCTTTTATTCATCAAATATATTAGACAGCAGAACTGTTTCCAACACTCATAATAAATCAGAATATCAGAATGATTTCTAAATGATCATATGATAGACTGGATGTTACATGTGACACTGAAGGCTGGAGTAATGATGCTGAAAATTCAGCTTTGCATCACAGGAATAAATTACTTTTTTTAAAGTATATTCAAATAGAAAACTATTATTTTAAGTTGTAATAATATTTCACAATATTACTGTTTTTTCTGTATTTTTGATCAAATAAATGCAGACTTGATGAGCAGAAGAGACTACTTTCAAAAACATTAAAAATAGTAATTTTCCAAACTTTTGACCTGTACTGTATATATATATATATATATTATGAGATCCAGAAAGCATATGCACAGTGAAGTCACCACTTGTCATGTCCTTCCTAGCTGTAAAGCAAAGGAGACAATCCAAGAATTGGATAGATATATATATATATATATAAGTGCTGACACATATATTATGCAAACTAAAACTTTTATTTTGTATGTGATTAATCGTGATTAATAGTTTGACAGCACTAATATATATATATTGTTACGTCCCCCTCTGTGTCTAGGGGTGACAAGGGGAGTAACATATGCTATTTAAGAAAAAATTGTGTCGGTGAACTTGCAAACAAAATAGTGAGAGAGAGTTGACTATCCGTAATCCCAGCACTCAAACTCATGAAAACGCTTCAAGATTTTTATTTACAATATAAAGTCTTTGTACAGTGGGGCTAAAGGGTAAGGGAAAATTAAAGATTTAACAATAGGGATAATTCAAAAAGAAAGAATAAGACGCTTGTAGCTTCAGGAGGGGGTTAAGGCAAAATAACAAACAAAAAGGGGATGCTAACTGAAAACAAAGTAATCTAACTTACCTAGCAAACAAAACATCAAAATCAACAACATGTCTCTTCCCTGACTTCCTCACTGTTCCACAAAACCAGGAGAAAAGCATAAGTTGATCAAATAAAATGGCACCCACCTCCTTACTGCGTCTGCAGGCAGAAGAATAAACAGAAAAAGAAACACATTTCTAATCACTACAGCCAGTACAACAGGCTGTCTTGAAGATACACTACAGGCCCTGATCACACAATAGCAATCAAATACAACAGGCTTTCTTTAAAGCAGCACCACTGCTTTAAACCACCAACTGTGAAAACAGACAAGCCAAACTCTCTCTCCCCTCTGGTGTTGCCCGTGTCCTCTGTTTAAATACAAGCTCCTCTCCACAGCTCTGACGAGGAACAGGTGACATCAATTAGGTCTTCTGTGAGAGGACAGGGAGGAACAGAGGAAAACCAACAAAAACTACAACTCCCAACAGGATGTCAAGCATCAATGAAGCACAGTTACATAGAGTTAACACACAGTATTAACAGCAACAATAACATACATCTTAGGATGTAACACCCCCACCCATAAATTTACAGATTACCACCGTAATTTGTAACAATTCATCCAAACATGTACTCACGTACAAAGGGGCAAAGTATCCACAGGTCAACTGTCTGCACTATTTTGTTCTGGACAGTGCATCTGCAATGACATTTTCGGAACCCTTTTTATGACGAATATCCAAATTGTACTCTTGTACAATAAGGGACCAGCGCATCAAGCGTTGATTAGAGTTACACATTCGAGATAAGAAGGTCAGGGGATTGTGGTCAGTATAAACTAACACTGGGGTACAACTACCTCCAACATAAACTTCAAAATGTTGCAAAGCCATGAGGAGAGCTAAAGTTTCTTTCTCTATGGTGCTGTAATTCTGCTGACATTTGGAAAGTTTTCTAGAAAAATAACATACTGGGTGGTTCACTCCAAAAGGATCTTCTTGCAGGAGAACTGCTCCTACTCCAGTTGCACTGGCATCTATTTGCAACTGGAAAGGCAGGGTGAAGTCTGGGGCAGCAAGCACAGGGGCATTACACATAATGTCCTTTGCAGCAGCAAAAGCGTTGGCACACTCCGCACTCCATAGGAATTTCTTAAAGGGACTCAGAAGGTTAGTTAATGGAGAGACTACGGTGGCAAAATTCTCACAAAATCCTCTGTAGTACCCTACCATACCCAAAAATCTACGCAACTCACCAACATTCTTACCAAATTAAAAAACAATGGATGGCTAACACTTTAGCCTCCACCGGGCAAACTTGACCATGGCCAACTTTCTTACCCAAGTATGTAACAATGGCTTTTGCAAAAGTCACATTTTGCCAAATTCAACGTCAACGAAGCTTCAGCCAAACGACTAAAAACCTCAGTAAGTGTCTCTAGATGGTTTTCCCATGTATCTGAAAAGATCACTACATCATCCAGATAAGCTTCACAGTTGGCTACTCCAGATAACACTCTGTGCATAAGCCGCTGGAAGGTGGCTGGTGCGTTTCGCATCCCGAAGGCCATTACAGAATATTGCAGGAAGTTATCTGGAGTCACGAAAGCAGAAATTTCAGAGGCCCGGTCTGTTAGTGGCACTTGCCAATAGCCCTTTAGTAAGTCAAGTTTAGTGATGTAGCGGGCTGCACCAATTCGGTCCACACAATCCTCCATCCGAGGTAAAGGGAAAGAGTCTGGTTTAGTAAGACTATTAACTTTGCGATAGTCTGTACAGAATCTATACGTAGTGTCAGGATTCTGTACCAGCAAACAGGGTGAGCTCCAGGGGCTTTGACTAGGTTGAACGAAACCATGCTGCAACAAGTATCGCACTTCCTCTCTCATTATCTCACGTTTTTGATGGTTAACCCGATAAGGATGCTGTTTGACAGGAGGGGAGTTTCCAACATCAATGTCATGACAAATGACCGTAGTTTGACTGGGGACATCTGAGAACAGCATAGGGAACCTACTAATTAGACACACAATATCTTCACGTTGACATGTAGAGAGATGAGCAAGATAAGTCTCTAGACCATTTATAATGGTTGAGTTCTCTAGGCGTTCACAGGACACGTTCTCAAAGCCCATGCCTAGGCCATCCTGTGCAGGGGAATATACAGGTGAACAAGCAGCAGCAATGACAGGGGTAACACTGGAATCATGGAAAGTATTTGACTTCGCTAATGTAACATATGCTTTCAGCATGTTTATATGACATACCCTAGTCTTTCTCTTTCGATCAGGCGTATTAACAACATAGTCGGTTTCACTCAATTTCTCTTTAATGGAGTATGGACCAGCAAATCTAGCCTGCAAAGGAGAATTCTGAATAGGGAGCAACACTAATACAGAATCCCCTGGCTGGAAGCTGCGGCTTAGACTTTTGCGGTCAAAATGGGTCTTCATTTTAGCCTGGGCAGTTAACAAGTGACTTTGAGCAACATCGCGGGCTTGATGAAGTTTCTCACGAAAACGGCTAACATAATCCAACACTGACACTGGGCTTTGATTTGCAGACAGTAATTGTTCCTGCAGTAGTTTAAGAGGACCCCTCACAGTATGGCCGAACACCAGTTCTGCTGGACTGAACCCAGTTGACTCCTGTTTTGCTTCTCTGACGGCAAACATCAGCAAGGGTAAGCCTTCAACCCATTCTTTCCCAGACTCTAAACAATATGCACGCAACATTGACTTAAGAGTCTGGTGAAAGCGTTCCACAGCACCTTGACTCTGTGGGTGATATGCGCTTGACAGCACATGACTAACACCTAACTCTTTTGCAACCTGCGCAAACAACTTTGAAGTGAAGTTAGTCCCTTGGTCCGTCTGGATGACTCTAGGTAACCCAAAAGTAGAAAGAAACTTAACTAGTTCTTTGACTACTGTTTTAGCTTTTAAAGTATGCAGAGGGATAGCCTCAGGAAAACGAGTTGCAGCACACATTATAGTCAAGATATACTGGTGTCCAGATTTGGACCTGGGCAAAGGACCAACACAATCAATTACTAACCTTTCAAATGGTTCCCCCATTGCTGGTATTGGATGTAAGGGGGCTGGGGGCACTTTCTGATTGGGTTTACCCGATAATTGACATGTGTGACACGCTTTACCAAAATCGGGACACACTAGACTTAACTCCAGGCCAATAAAAAATACTTCGTGAGACGGTAATATGTTTTTTGCAATCCCTAAATGACCTGCAAGAACATGCTCATGTGACAGCTTTAGGACTTGCGAGTGGTAAGCAAAGGGCAACACTATTTGACAGCTAGCGAGAGCATCATCAGCTAGTCTAGGGTTTCCATCTCCGCATCAAAACCTCATTGTCCCAATAATACTCTACCCCGGCTGGCAATTTAATATTCGCATTAGCAGCTTCTATGCAATGTTTAAGGGTTGGATCAGAGCGTTGCATAGAAATGAGCTGCTCCCTACCAGTCTTCAGGAATGGCAACTCTGCAGGAGGAGTCTCTTCATCACTAGGAACATCTAGCTTAGTTTCAATCTCAAGCTTACACTCTGCAGGTTCAAACGATGGTGCAATAAAGGAATCAGAGAGATCAATGACGTCCGAAAATTTTCTGGCTTGTGCACGAGTAACAGCACAATCTGGAAATACAGTGGAAAACCTAGTAGATAAATTCACGCGACTAAACAAGTCAGGTTTTTCTATCATAATTGGGGATGAAAACACTTTACTACCTGCCAGATCATTCCCTAGAATTAGGTCTACACCGTTCACTGGCAATTCAGAGCGCACACCAATCTTAACAGGTCCTGAAGCCAACTCAGATGACAAACAGACACCATGTAGCGGTACCTTTACACAACCCAGTTCAACACCTCTAAACCAGGATGCTTGTGCCCGTATAAGACTCAGATGAAAAAGGCAGTACACTATCCAGTATAAGGGACTGACAAGCCCCAGTGTCACTTAGAATCGAGACCGGGTATGCAGGGGAATCAGGGGAGAGCGAAACGGTTCCTCTTAACATAAACGGTTCGTAACCAGAGATGTGTGATGGCATAGAATTCTCAACAGCTGCAGCAGAGTGAATGAAAGCAACACTTTTAGTCTTGGTTCCCATTTTCTGCTTCCACGCTTTACAGTCCACTATTTTATGGCCAGGGTCAAGACAATAAAAGCATACACGCTTATCTCCAACACGGTTCGAGACGGTCTTATGGCCTCTTTCCAATTTACTCCCTAAAAATCTGTCCCTCACACCACTCTCGGTAACGGGAGGCTGATTATGAAACATACGGTTCACCGGAAAAACATTTTTGTGGGTAAGCACAAATTCATCAGCGATAACCGCTGCTTCAGAGAGTGTCATGACCTTCTGGTCATTCAAATGAACAACTACACTCTCTGGCACACAATTTTTAAAATCTTCTAGTAAGATAAGTTCTTGAAGCTGTTCAAGACTCGAAATTTTACCAGCACCACACCACTTTTCAAAGAGGTTTTTCTTTTCTCTAGCAAATTCGGTGTAAGTTTGATTGACTGTTTTCGTTAATCTTCTATAACGCTGACGATAAGCTTCTGGCACTAGCTCATAAGCTCGGAGAAACGGCCGCCTTAACCACTTCATAGTCCAAACACTGCTCAACTGACAGAGCAGAGCACACTTGCTGTGCCCTGCCAGCAAGGTTACACTGGAGCAATAGCCCCCACATATCTTTTGGCCACCCCAGCTTACCAGCTATACGCTCAAACGCTATAAAATTAGAATCCACCTCAGTTTCTTTAAATGGTGGTACAAGCTTTATGTGCTTCGTCACATCAAAAGTGGAGTGAGACTCTTGCGGGCCGGAAGAAAAAAGTGGTTCGCACACTAGCAGGAGAAGAGGGAAGTCTAGCACGCGGTGCCGGGACAGGTTTTTGCCGTAAAGTCTCTGCCTCTATATCCAGGGAACGCAATTTAATATCTCTGTTAGCCTGTACCTCTAATGTACGAAGATTAACTACTTGGAGCTCTTGTTCCTGCTTTTTCAACTCAAGATCTAATTCTTTAAACTTAAGCGCAAGCACAGGGTCAAAGCGTGGACTGGTAGGATCAATACTTGGAGGCAGACCAGCAAAAGAACCCACATCTGCAGTCTCAGTATTTTTCTCCATGTCTTCAGAATCGCTTGGCAGAATACCAGCAGTAACTAGCTCCATGTAAAGCTTATCTTTAATTACCCGTTTAGCAGCTTCTCTTGGAACAGTGATACTAAAAAAATCTGCGATCACCAGCAAATCCTGCTTTCTGCATTTGTTATAGACTTCAATAGTAGGAGCTAAAGTAAACGCTGTTAAATTGAACTCCATACTCACGCTCCAAGAGTTCTCTCTATCGCCCAAAAACGGAAACAGTCAAGCAAAGTAGAGTAAGAAATAATCTCTTTAAAAAAAAAAAGTTTAAGACGAGCCCCCAAATATGTAACGTCCCCCTCTGTGTCTAGGGGTGACAAGGGGAGTAACATATGCTATTTAAGAAAAAATTGTGTCGGTGAACTTGCAAACAAAATAGTGAGAGAGAGTTGACTATCCGTAATCCCAGCACTCAAACTCATGAAAACGCTTCAAGATTTTATTTACAATATAAAGTCTTTGTACAGTGGGGCTAAAGGGTAAGGGAAAAGTAGAGATTTAACAATAGGGATAATTCAAAAAGAAAGAATAAGACGCTTGTAGCTTCAGGAGGGGGTTAAGGCCAAAATAACAAACAAAAAGGGGATGCTAACTGAAAACAAAGTAATCTAACTTACCTAGCAAACAAAACATCAAAATCAACAACATGTCTCTTCCCTGACTTCCTCACTGTTCCACAAAACCAGGAGAAAAGCATAAGTTGATCAAATAAAAATGGCACCCACCTCCTTACTGCGTCTGCAGGCAGAAGAATAAACAGAAAAAGAAACACATTTCTAATCACTACAGCCAGTACAACAGGCTGTCTTGAAGATACACTACAGGCCCTGATCACACAATAGCAATCAAATACAACAGGCTTTCTTTAAAGCAGCACCACTGCTTTAAACCACCAACTGTGAAAACAGACAAGCCAAACTCTCTCTCCCTCTGGTGTTGCCCGTGTCCTCTGTTTAAATACAAGCTCCTCTCCACAGCTCTGACGAGGAACAGGTGACATCAATTAGGTCTTCTGTGAGAGGACAGGGAGGAACAGAGGAAAACCAGCAAAAACTACAACTCCCAACAGGATGTCAAGCATCAATGAAGCACAGTTACATAGAGTTAACACACAGTATTAACAGCAACAATAACATACATCTTAGGATGCAAACCTCAGTCCTGCAGATGGCGGTAATGTACTTCGTTTGTAAACTGTCAAATAAAAACCACAGAAGAAAAAGAAGCAGAAGAAGAACGTACTGCACTATAAACGTGAGAACAGTATCTGGTGGTTTTATTAATCCTTTTGTTGTATTGATGTCATTTCTATTTTCTAAAACAGAAGGATCAATTAATTAAAATGCATTTTTTTTCTTAAATCATCCCATACGAAAGATTAAATCATTTGGGCATAAATCAACTGCTTACATATTGAAGTATGTAAATAACTAGCTGCATGAAGTCGTGAATGTACGCCAGAATGCTGATAAACTACAAAAAGCTCAAACCTTATATATACGTGCCACTCAATTAAAATTTTATTCTATTATATCCATGTGATTGATTAAGCTAAAATTCAGCTAAACGAGCATTGAGATCAATAACTTAAAATCTGTGTATCTCACTAACATGTGGAATATTCTCTCCAGGTAAACAAAAGTACTGTATTTTTTCATGTTTGTAGACTGATATGTGGCATCAGTCCATTTGCATGACCAGATAACTCTTTTTCCTATATGTATTTTATCAATTGTTTTGCCTAGGATAAATGATTCTTAATTCACGTTATAATGTTTCAGAGGAATGGATAAAGTCATAACCTGTTTCAACAAGCGCCCAGATGCTTCGGTCCGTCTCATCTGTTTTCCCTGGGCAGGTGGAGGCTCCATCTATTATGCTCGCTGGGCCAAAACCCTTAACAGCTCTATTGAAGGTAACTCCACTACTTAAAACAGTCAATCAAACAAACAAACAAATATATTAAATATGCACATAAATAGCATTTTTTACATTCATTGTTTTTTACATTACATTCATTACGCATTCATTGTATTAATGTAATTGTTTATTCAAAGGTAGGATATTTTTTAGTTTTATTTAATTGTTCGTTTATTTTCAGTGTACTCAGTTCGATTGCCAGGCAGAGAAGGAAGAGCTAAGGAACCATTTTTTCAGAATATGCAGGAAATCATTGATGAGGTCATCGGTGTGCTTCTTCCACATCTCAGAGAAAAGCCATTTGCACTCTTTGGACATAGGTTTGTGATGCTGTTGCTAAAGTAGCAGTAAATGATGTCCGTTTTTTTAAAAGGTGTATAAAAGTATATGATGTTAAATTATATAAACAAATGCATATGTGTAGGGCCAGAACATGATAGTCAATTTAAAAGGAATTTGAGCCAGAACATGACATGCATTATAAAATATAAATATATACCTTTTTATATAAATACCAGTTCATTTGCAACTTCTTTCTGTAGTTTTGGAGCTATGACCTGCTTCGCTTTTGCCGAACACGTAAAGAAGGTCTACAACCTTGAGCCGATCCACATGTTTCTCTCTGGAGCCTCCGCACCATATGTAAGTGTGATCGGTTCTGTATGTTGTCATATCTGTCCATTTTGTGTGTTGTGTTTTATTTTGTTGCAAAGGTGAGATACTTTTATTAGTATTATTTAACTAATATAAAAACTCTACCTTTATGTGTAAATAGATTTAGATGTATATGTTTGTGTTCTAAACTTTTCAACTTTTCTGTAATCTGAAGCAAGACTGCAGGCACCAAGAAGAAGTCATCTGTCAGATCAAGAGTTTCTTGTGTGGGTCACTTCTATTGGAGGCACACCACCAGAGATACTGGCCAATGCTGAGCTCGCCAAACTCTTCTTACCTGCGCTGAAAGCAGATCTCTGTGTAGTGGACAATTATAGGTGGGTTCAGTGTCTTTCTTTAGTGTAAGAAAACATCAACATATGTGGCATGGAACAACATTGCATATAATACAAATCTGTCCGGCAGATGTAGCAGACCATCAACACCCTTCCTGTCATGTCCAGTATCATGCTTTGACGGAAAAGAGGATGCACCCCATGACTTACAAGGTGAATCTGACAGATAAATGGTTCAGTTTTTACTAAAACAATGTTTTAAATAGTTTCAGTTTTATAACGTGGTAAACTTAGAGAGAATAAACTGCTTATTTGTTAATAATTAGAATCACATATGCATGATTTTGTCATCATTTAGCTTTAGTTTTATGTGCAATTCTTGGATTGTGTCTCTTTTGCTTTACAGCTTGGAAGGACATGACAAGTGGTGACTTCACTGTGCAGATGCTTCCTGGATCTCATTTTTACTTGAAAGAGGCAGCAAATGAAAAATATCTACTGGACCACATCACAAAACATCTTGAGACAGCAGAGATGGACTATTTATAGAAACTCTGTCTTTTTTTTATTATCTAACTGCAAACATGATACATTTATGATATAACTACAATTTATTTTTAATTCATATTCACTGATGGAACACATTTTCTTAATAATCAGAATAGACACAGAAAGTAAACTAATTGATGCCAAAATAATCATTCCATTAATTGTGCAAAGAAATATTCATGACTTATTTTGACCAATAAATCATGAATAACTTAGATGTACACAGATACAGTAATGTTAGAGGATAAAAATATGCTATATGAAAATAATTGTCAAGTATTCAATGTAAAACTGATCAATGCAAAATTGTATGTATTTAAACAGAAGGAATGGTTGAATGAAAGGGGGAGGGGGAACTATTAATAACATTTCAAAATAAAATTTGTACATTTTCTGAATAAAAAGGTGAAAAGTGCAAGAAGTGTTGTGGGAATTTGCCACGGTTACTAAAGTGTTCTGAGTGGCTATTAAGCGTTGCTGTGAGTTCTTTAGGGCGTTCTAGATGATGGAAAAAGTCAAACTGATTCCACCCCAAGTGATTTTCGGATTTCTGAGTGGTCATGGGCACATGTCACGGTGAGTGAGTAATTGTTGAGTGCTTGCTATGCTGTATAAATTATTGAATAAGCTGCAGTTGCGTCGCCCCGTTACCAAGAGACCCGCTTACTGTGTTTACTGCTGGACTCACAACAGCGACTGACAACATCTAAAAGTTGCATCAGTTTCGGTAAGTCAAATGAATGCTTTCAATGGTTTACAAATGATATGTATATGAACTTTACTGTTAAATGTATATGAATACATAAGTCAAAGTATATTTTAGGTGCAGAAACTCCATTTCCATTTATGTTTTTCACCTAAGTTTAACTAATAGTCCTGCTGTATGATAAATAATTTAATAAAAGTACAAATATTCAATACAACCTCTCAATTACGAGGTCGTGAAATACATATAAGCATAAATATATTATAAATGCATGGATAAATACACAGGAATAAGTAAAAGTTACTTGCTTGAAATGCCACATCAAATATCCGAGATTGCTTGCTCTGGCATTATAATTTTTTTTTCTTTTATCATTCTGATTATTTATGCGTCAAATACATTACTAAACTGTATAATAATTGTTAATTTGCAATTATTACTAGTAGTTTTACCAAACTATGATGCTTCTTAAAATGGAGAAAAGAGAAGTTTGCCTTACCAGAGTGAATTTAACTGATAGGCAAATAATGTCCAAAAATAATAGTAATTTTAAAAATAGTTTTATTTATATATTTTTGTTCACACGAATAACAATTGGGCCAGTTAGCCACCATGTAAAGACTGTCTTAAGAACTAGTTTGACCAGCAGTTGCCAAGGGGTTATCAGTCTTACGTTTCCAGTTCAAATAAGACCAATCTACCTTTTCATAACTGAATTTAAAAAGATATGACCAGTCTTGAAGAAAAAATAAATAAAAATAGATGACTAATTTTTAAAGACTAGTCTAAACAATTACTTACCATCTGCCTGTTTACTAGAACTACTTCTTTTGTCTTTAATTGTCATCTTGTTTCTATGATACCAGTAAACATGGCCACCCTGAGCTCGAAGCCAGGCTTGCGCTACAGTGTGTCTGACTGGGCGACTAATAATAAACAGATATCACACACGGCTGAGAACAAGCGCAATGTTTCACACGACATACGCCAGGAAGGAAGAGCTCTGCGCAATGAGACGACCAGTAAGGTAATGACTGGGGTGGTTTGAAAGTTGTTCGACAGCGTAAAAAGACTGTAGCACTAATTATCAAACATTTTGCTGTTATTGTCATCAGACAAACTGGGATGAGTATGACAGCAGCAGGCGACTGAGTGACAGGATCAATGACGTCACGCGCTGGAAGGAGAATCTGAAGGCTTGTGCACAGCAAGTGGATGCAGAAATGGACGCTCTTACTCTGGTGATTAATAATGAGCTCATAAAAACCATGTTCACTCTTCTTTTCTCCATCTTTTTAAGTTATCTTAAAGCAACTATATGTGTTTTTTTAATTATTATTTAACCTTGAAATATCAGTTTTAAAAAGATTCTGATGGTACATTTCTAATAATGAAGTTTATATTTCGCAGTTTTTAAATTTTTCTCATAATTCACACAATTTCTCACAACTCTGAGAAAAACAAAAAGTCAAAATTGCAAGATAAAAACTCAGAATTATGACTTTTTTCCTCACAATTCCAAGTTTACATCTCACAATTCGGATTTTATATCTTGCAATTCAGTTGTTGTTTTTTTCCAGCACTGAATAAAAATTGCAATATTTTTCTTCACAATTCTGACTACTGAGAATTGTGAAAAACAAGTCAGAATTGTAAGATATAAAGTTGCAATTACCTTTTTTATTCCGGAAGCAAGCTTCCATAAATAATCTTTGTTTTAATTACAACTTTTAAAAAAAATTACAGTGAAAAAATGTATTGTTAAAAAAAATGAATGCAATGTAAAAACAACAACAACATAAAAAAAAAAATCTCAAGTGTAATCATGAACCCATAAAACATTGCTATCCAAGGAGGAGACAGAACGAGCCCTTGCTGCCACTCTTCTGCCCCTTGAAGTCACTGCCGAGTGCTTGAACCTCAGGGAAGGTCGTCGTGGGATGGAGCTGGTCTGTGACCCTGTAGAAGCTGAACTGAAGAAGGAAGTAGAGGTGATTGATGGAGCACAACGCATCCTTCAGCAGTGCATCGATCAGGCTTTTGAACAGCTGTGGTAAGTACATTCAGATAGACATTAATTGGTTTGAACCATTCAGTAGCAATCTGCTTTGTTTATTTTGGATGACAATCTTATCTCACTTGACTTTTGCCTGTTAATATGATGAAGATTATGTGGTTGCTAATCTTGGTATATCTTCTTAGTCGCTTACAGGAAGCAAGGCAACAGCTGACCATTGACCTTCAGGATAAAATAGAGGCCCTTGATGTGGACATGTCATGCTTGTCTCTAACAAAACGTCAACCTAAAACCCCCCTAAACCAAAACCAAAAAAAATTCCACCCCCGGGTGAGCTTAAGAGTAATCTTACCTCTAAAGAGCTATCTTAACATAATAATAATAACTGAACATTCAGAGACTATATTTAAAGCCAAGTTTTACGAAGGGACCCCAAATAGGTAAAATCTTAATAAAATATTTGTAAAAAATTTAATAAAATATATAATATAAGTTGTTTTTGTTTTTTCATTTTTGTTTGCAGTTCCACAACTCCACAGCAGTGGGAGCAGTTCAGTCGATACAATATTACTCGCGCTAAAGAAGAGATGCAGGCCTCTGTGCAGATAAGAGAGAACAACAGCATCACAAGAGCACAGGTGCCACATCTGGTCTACAGATTTAAACTCAATCATTTAGTGTAGTAAAAAGCTCATTTTTAAAAATATTCAAGGGACTTTTAAGATGTTCAAAATGACTTGCAATTCAACACTGTAACTGGATATCCATTCAATATGATATCCATTCAGTAAATGCATCTTCTCTCTTAGGTGCAGAATGAGCTGGAGGCCCAAAGAATGACAGTGGAGTTTGCTCTCCGTAAGCGAACTCACCATGAGGAACAGGCCTATCACGAGATGCAATGGCAGCTAAAAACTGTAAGGCCTCTTCTTTATTCTCCCCGTTTTAATATCATTCTGGTGTTTTTGAATATGCATTGAAACTAGGAATGATGAACTATCATCCAGTATAATAGGGAGTTAAAGAAAGTGCTTTACACACAATTGAAATATGAATGTGGAAGTTAAGCAGTGAAATATGGGTCAGTTGGTCTTTATTCCCAAATAAACCCCGCAGGGTTATCAAATGAGGTGTAAAAGATTTTGTATCATTTTGAAGGGGTTTATTTTGCTATAATGACCAGCGAACTGCAAAATATCCTCCTTTTATATGACTTCCCACAAAAAAAAAAAAATCAATACATAGACATTGATTTGAGTGTATACTATTTGCTTTGACTGTGGAGTGATGTGAGAGATGTGAAACTAGCACAGTGGTTGTTGGGGTCTATACAAGTGATTATTCAAAAATATCTGATACTGTAATGTAGCAATTGACCAATCAGAAAGTAGTATTCCATGTGGTAATGGATGAATACAATAAATAAAGCATTTTTCTTTCTTTTATTTTAGTATGTGTGCCAAATTCTTTCAGACTCAAGAAGAGATTGCTGAGCTGGAGAAGGACATTTGTCACCTAGAGGAGGACATGCAGGCCAAGACGGCTCCTCTAAAGCTGGTCCACACCCGTCTAGAGAACAGAATCAAGAGGCCTGGCATGGACCTGTGCCGAGATGAGGTAAACTCCACCACCGGCTGATTGGCAACTTGCATAACAGTGCTGTCACATTAGCAAAAATTAGCCATAATTTTGCAGGCAAAAAAGGTCTATTGTGTGAAGATGTATGCAGTACAACTTGCTCAAAAGTTACTTTCAAACCAAACAGCTTTTCTTTGGTCAATGCCTCAATTTCACCCTCATGCAAAATTCCATATTTATTTTCACCTTATTTGGCAGCACAAAAGTAAGCTATTTTCTGTAAATGTACAAGACTTCTGAGTCAGTAGCTATCCACCTTATTCTTCCCGTAAAAATGGGTGTGGCCATTTGGAAATTTTATGGGTCTTGCTTCTGGTTTTATTCACTTCCAGCTATTTTTAGTTGTACAAAACTGCTCATTTTGCTGCTTGATATTGCAAACTGGTGTGTCTTACCCTATTATTTTTTATGTATTATCTTAATTATGAACACACTGGTTTGTAGTGCAAACAATTTTACCATTTACCACACGTTGTAAATCTTCACGGTATTTCCCTACAGCGGCTAATAAACCGGAAGTCTTGCTCATAGGCTTAATTCAACACTGAAGAATAAGGTGGATAGGTAAATATTAAGAACAATAATAAAGTGTAGTAAACAATAAAACTAATTATGATTACAATAATAAATTAAAATATAATATAATATTAAACATAACAAATATCAAGCAGCCTATGACACCAGAAGCCTTGCACATTCAAGTTACAAATGGTTACAAAACCCACTCTTACGTTAAAAAATAAGGTGGATTGAAATTACTGGATTTCTCCAAACAATAATGTGATTGTACATTATGTCATCAGCAATAAAGAGATGCATGACCTTTGTTCTAGTTAATTCCACCCAGTGAAAAACAAACACAATCCATCTTAATCTGCTGTGTTTTGATTGGTTATCTCATAACTTTTTACTCCCAGGTTCAGTTTGGTTTGGTGGATGAAGCCAAGCAACTGGAAGCCACCATTCTGGCACTGAAACAGAAGTTAGCACATGCCCAGTGAGTCCAATGTTTTAACTCAGTTCCCCCTTGTATTTTATATAAATACTGCAAATTCAAAACACGTCTAACCTGTGAACACCTTTGATTCCCAGGCACTCTCTGCAGTCTCTGAAACAGCATGAAGCTCAGATGATGGAGGATTTGTCTCGTAAGCAGGACGCCCTGTCGCTGGAGCAGCGCAGCAACCAGACCCGTCAGTGCCTGACTCTGGGGGTCCAGACTGAGGGTCTGCCCTCAGCTGTGGTGCCTCTCACCAATTCTAGTGGCAGACACAAGCTGGACCTTGCTTGAGTTGACACCCTGTTTCATACCTCATACTTATAGTGACGTCACATTTGCCATTGCTCAGCAAAACTTTATGGGAAAAATCCAGTCATTCCCACAGGAATACAGGAGGAGTTTCACATGAGGGCATAAAATAAGGTGACCAGACTTGCCACTTCATGGGGACACATTCTGCAATAAATTGCCTAAAAATCAAGCATAGCATTAGTTCTGGCAGGTCAGGTTAGTCAAGCTCGCATCAGCTTCTATAGGGATGCAACATCTATCACAGCACCCATATATAAGAACCTTAAGTATTATCACCAGCTTTCACGTTGCTCAATAGTTAATTACCTTCCTCCATCCCCAACTCCTCCTCTTGTTCAGTCAGGATTCAGCCTTCTGATTCCCATTCAAATCAGAATTACTTCTAAAATGCTTACATTAAATTATTGAACATTATTGATATCTGCAATACATTTATGTTGGTTCTGTTGGTTCACAGTCTGTTTACCCTGCTACAGTGTAGGCTGCATGGATGCACAGGTAATTCTTGCCCAGAACAGAACCAAAACCTGGTTATTTTAGGCAATCTAGAAATCCTGAGCAGAATGTGCCCCCGGGAATCGGCACATCTGGTCACCTTAGCATAAAAGTTTTCCATGCAGTCTTCACTTGTGTTTAAGTTGGAAGTGTTGGTATTGAAAGTGACTGATATGTGTGTAGTTTTTTATACATCTCTACACTATTGACAATGGATGTTTTTATTATTATTATTATTATTTGTTACTATATTATTGTTTATACCTTTAGTCTAAATATATTTAAAGGACTCAAATTATGAAAAAACAAATTTTACTTGATCTTTTGAAGTTGAAATCATAACTCAAAACTTCCCCTTCAGCCCAATGCAGAGTTGCCAGCTCAATGGCAGATCAAAATTGTCCCAAAAAACCCTATCGCAAATATCAAAACTCAAAACATGCCACTCCTATACCTAAAGTATATGTTTTACAGTCACTGTTATGCATTACGCATAATTTCAGCTTGAAAATCACTATATAGAAGTAATCATAAACACAGTCTGTTTTCATAAACCGCCCAGTCATTGCCTCTTACTCACAAAACTCATCATCCAGCACAGTGATTGGAAGAGTATAAAATGGGTAAAATATTTCAATACAAGCACTTCAGTCAAATACAATTTATGCAATATGTCAAACCTTTAAAACCAAAAAATAAAAACATAAAATCAACCTGTGGCAACATTGTAAAAGTAGGTTTCTTGGTCCAATGGCTTGTTCTAAACTTCCACAACTTTTTAATGTCAGATAAATGAACATATTGACACAGGACCATACACATTTATAAATCATTGACGTAGGTGTGACATTTAGCAACTTGGTCTGGCCAGTCCTGGTGAGGTAATGAAGAGGAAGTACATTAGATAGACACATTTCGCAAACACTTTTATCCAAAGAGGCTTACAGTGTGTTCAAGGGATACATTTTATCAGTACTTGCATTCCCTGGGAATTAAACCCAGACCTTTGGAGTTGCCAGCACTACGATCTACCAGTTGAGCTGCAAAAATGGGCAATTTAATTGGTAAGAGAGAGGATGGAAACCATATATTAATTGCGAAATAAATTTTCTTGATTCCAGTATTTTACAAATTTGTTTCCTCTTCTTATGTTTACCAAGCCTGTGGTAATGGTTTCTGAGTATCGCATTTCAAACATTTATTTGACTTTATGAGCTAGAATGGAGCAAACATCTTAAATATGAAAACATACTAACATGTTTTAATAGTTGTATAATGATTATTTTCTTGACTCACGGTAACCTGCATGTAGATCATTGTGTTGCATTGTTTAATGGCCTTTTTTTGTTTTCACAGACCTTTACAACAACAATGTTAATCCATCTGTCTACAGATTTCTGTTTTATGTCTGGGAAGGGAAGATAATGTCATATGAAAGCCATTATTTAGACTGGACTTTGACTCTCAGTGATGAACATGATAAAAGAATGGGTGACACAAAAATCTATGCCTATCCACTGGTGAGGATTTATCAGTTAACTGCTACACTAATGTATCTAAATGGGACTATTTACGTCTATGCTAAATAATGAGGAGAAAGGTATTTTTAATGAGGTTAAGTGCATGGCAAATATGGCAGAGCTCAAATCATGGTTGGTCACAAGAGTATGATCGGTTTAGATTTAAATGTCATTATATGAAGACTAAGGTGCTACTTTTGGTGTTGATGTGTTTGTTGTTATAACTGTTCTTAATATCCTAAAATTGAGGTTGTACACAGCTGCTGAACTTTCTGGTTTCTTTGGTTTTCAAGCTCAGTGTCTTTAAATAAATAATTTGACATGGTTAGGCATGCTTGGTTGGAGCTGGTGTTGTTTGAAATGTAATTGAAATATTTAGAATATACTAAACGCACTGGTTTGAATTGTTTTAGACTTTTATTAAAGCATTTACCTTTTCTTGAGATCCCTTGTGAATAAATCACTTATAATTTATACTTTGCATGTTTATACTGGTATATATTGGAATTTTGTACTGAATGTATACTAATACATTGGAATATATGCAACCAGAATGATCATACTTCATAAACTGCTCCAATGGATTTTTGCAAGCTGCTATAAAAGTGTCAAGTTAATTCATTGTATGTATGCAATAGCCTTTCCTGAATGACATCCCCAAACAGACTCCTAGTGAGTTTACAGCTTTAATGGTTTAACCGTCCAGTGCATTTCAAGTGACAGAGTCACGGCTGGATGGACTCAGCTTCCTGCAAAGCCCAATTATTCTGAATCATTTCACTAAAGGGGCCTGATCTAGCGTGCGCACCAAGGGCAAATAAGGCAACGTGGGTCCGTATAAATGGCATCTTGCTGCATTAAGTACCCATCCCTGCACCTCATATCAGACCAATTCAAGCTCTTAGATGCAATAACCACCCACCTAACGCCCCTTCCACACCCCCTTTCCCCCCACCCTATTCTGTGCCTTCCAAATAAATACGAACTTTTGTGCCGATACGAACTTCCTTATTGTCTTCATGTTTTTTTCCTCACACAGATTGGAGAGTGTTCAGCACTTTATCTGATTCAGGAACAGCTATTCCTCCAAATGGAATAAAGAGGGAATATTGGCAGCCAATGGAGAGCCTATGAAAAGGGGGCTTTAGTTAACTGATCGAGGTGAGCTACGAATCGTCAAACTGATCTGACATGATGGAGTTGACCGTGTCCTTCTTCGTTTCATTGTTGGTTTACATCTTGACCTTCTTGCTTGGACTTCCTGCCAATCTCCTTGTTCTTTTCGTGTACATCCGTAAGGCTCGAAAACACGGTGCCACCCCCAATGTAGTCTACGCTCTAAACCTGTGTGTGGCAAACCTGGCTCTAGTGTCGTGGATGCCAGTCAAAGTGGCCGAGACGCTCCAAGGTTGGTCGCTTCCAGCTGCGGTTTGTCCCATTTTCAGCTTCTTTCTGTTTTCTTCGGTCTACGGTAGTAGTTTGATCCTCACAGCAGTCGTCGTGGGCCGTTATCTGAGCATCGCCTATCCCATAACTTACAAACTATACCGCCGGGCCCATACCTCTTGCCTGGTGAGCGCATTCTTGTGGCTTTTAGTGCTTGTACACTTGGGTTTTGCTTATATTGCTGAAGGAGGGGGCCATTTTGTGTCTTTATCAGAGGAGAATATCTCGGCATGCTATGAAAACTTCACAGAGGAGCAGTTGGAAGTGCTGGTGCCATTACGCCTGGAGATGGCACTGCTGCTCTTCCTGGTGCCACTTGTTTTGTCAGCATTCTGCACACTGCGCTGCCTTGTGCTTGTCAGACACTCAGCTTTGCCCTCTGTTGGGAAAAGAAGGGTGTTAGCCATTGCACTCTCCACTTTAGTAGTATTTGTGGTATGTTATTTACCCTACAATGTTTCCCACGTGGTGGGCTTTGTCTTGTACACTAATGTGGAGTGGAGAAGTGAAGCCATGCTTTCCTGCTCCTGCAACGTATTTCTTGAGCCCGTGGTCATGTTGATGCTTTCGCCGTGGACGCCGAGGGATTTGGTGGACAGATTGTGCCGCAAATAAAGGAACATGTCATGCAAGTCCTGGCATCAGAATCACTGCAACAGGGTTTCCAGGAACCCTCAAACCACAAGGACACAAGCTGCATCAATAATAAGCCATGGTGAATGTAAAGATGACAAAGCAAAAGCAAACAAAGCAGACACGTCCATAAAAGTGACGGCAAGACACTCATGGAAATAAATGAGATGTTGACTTTGAACATGGAATTATTTTAACTTGTGAGTGTAAGTCACCCAATCATATTTAGGGGAAGGATATGAGCTGAGAGATAATGTTTTGGTGGTTATTAAAGATATTGGATGAGAGTGCATGTTTTTATTATATTTTATAAGACATTAGCTGTTTACACACAGCTGTCCCTTTTCGCTTATGTTTGCTTCTGTATAATATGATTACATTTTTAGTGATTTTAACCTAAAATATAAATAGTAGAAAGTTATTATTATAATGACTAAAATTTGTAAAATAGCATCTAGTGGATCTTCTAAACACAAGGGAAGATCTATAGTAGATTTGAAGCTGTTTTATGTATATTTATTCTGTGAAACAGTTTTTCTCTAACTATTGTAATAGTTGTACTATAAAATGTATAATGTGAATGTGTAAAATGTTTGACATGGGCACTGTATTGTAAATATAAATTAAAATGCTCTTACATTATTCAGGACTGTTTCATTTTCCTGGTGCAGTTTTTGTGTATGGAAATTATGAAGTGATGCAGCATGTATTATAATAAATATATATAAATATATTTGTATGCGCACACTGTTAAATGTTGCATGTACACACAAAAGTCGCTGCAGGACCGCAATGATTTCCAGAAATTCTTGATATCCTTAATATCATTAAAAAAATTCTCCTTACAATAATTTCGGGCCTCACGTCCATACGAGAAAAAAAAAGAGAAAACAAAACAAAAGTTCTTTATTTTCACATTGACTAAGTGTGGACAATACCCATGTGATGGTTTGTGGTTTGCAAAGAAGCACTTCCCAGGAAAGATTTGAGAACTGATAAACATGCATGCTAAAAGTTACTATTTAAAATGAGATGGAAGCCTAAGCCATAACCTGAAGAGTTATGGTGAGTATTTAAAAGTCTTAAAATTTATTTAGATGTTTTTGAAATTATGTTGGACTGTAATACACCTGTTATACTTATTTATTGTGGTTAAAAACTATAAAAAACAGAACTGGTGAGTAATTTTTACAAAACATCTCCAAAGTGTAATAGGCTTTCTTGGAATAACATTGTTATAAGGTTCTGAATATGTATTTTTATTTAAAACTATAACATGATAGCAGTGCAACAATGTTGCCTGCTGATTTGCACATTTTGCTTTCACATTAACTTTCTCCATTCATTGTTTGTTTTTAGTCTATATGCATCAGAATTTGACATTTAATTATTAAAAATACCTAAACCTGATTGTATGAAGATCAGAATTAACATTTTGAATTATCTAATTTAATTTATGTTTTTGATTGGCACAGTTAATTGTTTTGTATCATACAGCATTTTTTCAAAAAGCTCTAAGCTATCAGCAGTTTGATCACGGCACATATGTGATGGATGAGATGATGGAATCAATATGAAGTAATTTAATGCAGAAGCCAATTAAGGTTTAGCCAAAAGAAAGAAAAAGTATTCTAAATAATGTTTATGCTGCTCTTGCCATACTAGCAGTTCATAATATTCACATCTGTACAACTATAAAAGGGAAAGAAAAAATGCTATTTTTCTAGATTTGGAGTACAGATAATGTTAAGTAACTTCATGGTGTTTTGTGTCACTTTGGAGCTAGACAAATTCACTAAGACCATCAAACATAGGAAGAACTGCACAACAGTGCTTAAAAATGTTTGTGTGTGTGTGGGGGGGGGGTGTATACAGGTTTGTAACGAAATGAGACTGAATAATAATAACTATCCGTTTATTTCACCTCCAGACTTTAAGTAATTGTGCTTTTCGCTGATCATATAGAATGTAGACCGTCTGGTTATTTGTATTTTCAATTAGCTTTTGTACTGAAAAAAAACAAAAACAAAAAAACAGTTGCTCAATTCTAAACATATTTTCATAATATGACAGAATGCAAATCATACTACAGTTTACTTTATCTATGCCATCTGGAGTATATTACGGAAGCACATTGCAAAAGAGCCAATGATTTGATCGAGACTACAAATAATAGAGAGAAATACCTATTGGTAAGTTCCAAATAAAACCGCTTATGTTTTTAGTATCTTTAAGAACTTTTTTCTAGTAATTTTTTTCATAGTATTAAAAAAATCTAAGAGAATGATCTCAAAACTGTGTGTTTATACAGGTGCTGTTTTAAGAACTCCAGGGTTGTTTTCTACAGTAAAGTGAAAAACTTCATCACAGGCTGACAACAATGTCAGAAGATTTGACAGTGTTTCTCGCCATATACATCATCGCATTCTTGATTGGTTTTCCTAACACAGTGCTGGCGTTCTGCTTGTGTATTCGCAAGATTCACAGTAAACCTATTCCCATTGACATATTCATGTTGAACCTCGCTGCTTCTGACCTCGTCTTCCTCACCTTCTTGCCTTTAAAGATGAAAGAGGATGCAGATAACATGGTTTGGAAAATGCCCGAGGCTCTGTGCCGCTTCAGTGTGCTCATGTTCTTTCTTCCTCTTTATTCCAGCAGCCTGTTCTTGGCAGCAATTAGTGCTGAGCGCTATGTGTGTGCAGCATTTCCAGTGAGGTATAAAAGTCCAAAAAGAATCGTTTACACAACAGTTATATGTGTTGTCACCTGGGTGATTATTGCAGTAGCTTCAGTATTTGCTTACAAGGCAGCATTTTTAGATTCTAATGAAGCGGACAACACCACTAATAATCACTCTCTGAAGGCACCTCAGAGCTGTTACATAAACTTCACATCAAAACAGCTGACAGAACTGCTCCCAGTGCGTTTCGGGATAGCAGTGGGGTTTTTCCTTCTACCCCTCCTTATCTGCTGCTTCTGTTACATCAGTTTAATTCGTATTTTGATGAAGTGTCCTATCTTCAAGCGACAGCGTAAACTCCGGGTGGTTGGACTGGTTGTGGGGACTCTCCTTGTGTTTGCCATTAGTTTTGCACCCTACAATGCATCACATGTAGTAGGCTTCATCAAAAAAGAAAATCCAGATTGGCGCATGAAAGCTTTAATGCTGAGCACTTTAAACACATGTTTTGATCCTATTATATTTTTCTGTATCTCTAAGGATATGAGAAGGGCCATCAAAGTATGTGCAAAGGCCTTGTGCAGTTTTATGCCTATTTGATGCATTTTCAATTGATTCAGTCACACAAAAGAAATGTCCAAAGACATATAACCTACACTTAGGGTGTACACATTTGTAATGGTAGGCTATATGAGCAGTAAAGGATCCTATACCTTGGAAAAATATGACTGAAATAACTGACCTGTGAGCATCACACCGATCTTTGTGACCTTGTTTCAGGATATCTGTTGAAATTAATTTCACTTGACAAGATATGTTCAGTCGCCCTGCAAGGTCACAGACAACAGTAGCACATCTTTTAGATAGTTTTTTTCTAGTATGATGACATAATATATTATTAGTAAATAAATAATAACTTATCTTGCTTTCATTTAACATAAAGGTGTATATAAAACATCCAAGTGTATTTATAAAAATATTTAGTTATTATTTAATTAATATAAATTGTCTTAATGTCTGCTGTGATGTTTAATATGAAAATAAACGCAATTTGCTCATATTGAATGTGTGTTTTATATGCATGCTCACTTTATAGCGTACAGACCACACAAAATGAACTCTTTAAAACGCCTCAGCCTTTTTCTTACCTTCACAACTTATGCTGGAGTGATGCGCGATGACTAGTGGGTAAATTTCCAGCTTCACTTCCTGTGAGTCTATGGTCGAAGTTCCCAAAGTTGTCGGAACTGTTAGGCTAGTCATATGAATCAATTCATAAATGAATCACAAACATTACAAGCTTGCGGCACCTGCTGTTCAAAAAGGTGCAATGCAACAAAAAATGCTCTCACCTTTTACAAACCAATTTGCAAATGTTTTCAAGGAAGTGTTATCTATTAAATTTAATCTTCAAATAATGAAATCATGATGATTCTGTAAATGTGTTCTTTTGACGTTCAAACGAAAGTGAGCGTTCTGTCATCATTTGCTCATCCTTATGACGTTCCAATCACTTTCTTTCTTCTGTGGAACATAAAATAACTTATTTTTGAGAAATGCCTCAGTAGTTATCTACAGTAGGCCTATGTTTCGCAATATTGTGTTTTTCAGAAGAAAGAAGTTATAGTACAGGTTTACAAGAACATATGGCCTAAGTAAATTACAAAAGAATTTTCATTTTAGGGTTGAACTATCGATTTAAGCTATGGCAATAGAGCAATACTTCCTGTTCCTAGAACCCATTTCCTGCGGACTGTAATTAAATGCCACTGAATCAGCTTACCAAGTTCACTAAGTTTACCTGAAAATTACAGCCAGGTGTGGAACTAAACTCCGCAGGAAGTCGATTCTTCAGGAGTAGGAATGAGTAACCATGAACTACAGCAAATAGGCTCTTTGGTGGAAGTTGTAAAATGTAATTTTAATTAGTCTCATGATCATTTTATAAATAGCACATAGATGTTTTAACTTTAGAACCAATATAGCCTTTATTTAGTTGATTATATTTTGTTGTATCAAATTAAATTGTATTATTCATTTTTTAAAAATCCTTTATCTAGAGTTCATTGGCTGAAAAGGATTCACCAGACAAACACATTATAAAAAGATCCAACATAAATATAGCAAATTTTCATTCTAGATTTTAGTAAATATTGACTTCAATAGCTTCAGGAATAAAATTTGAATGATACACAAATAAGCTTATACTCAACCATTGCATAATACCTGAATCCTTACTAATTAATAAAGAATTTCCATGTACACACACACACACACACACACACACACACACACACACACACACACACACACACACACACACACACACACACACACACACACACACACAAGACAAACACTTGCTTCTTATCTTTCCAGTATGTTTCATATGACAAGATAGTGTTATTGGGGGCCTCATATACCCCATATAGAGCAGTTACGACAACTTCCTGTGTTCTTCTCACTGACTGTTCCCAAGGTTGCCAAGAGACATTGTTTGATGAGCCTCAGTGTTGCAGATTATGCTCTGAATTGATTAAATTTCCGCTGTTTTGAGTCATTGCACCCATCACATAGTCTAATCACACTTTCAGAATGTCTAGGACAGAGGTGAAAGAAGCTCGCGGATACTTTGTGTGAAACTGGGAAGACACAAAATGCTGAGGATCCTTATTTTTCTACATTGAGAAGGTCAGTATTTTTATTTTATTTATTCTACTTTTCAAACAGAGAATATTTTTGTAACACCAGGCATGTGTTTAAAAGCTTGATTTTTTAAATGATTTTTTTTTTTTGTCATATAAAGATCATATTAAAACTATATTGGAAACTTTTCCAATGCTTCTAAAAAATTATTTTGCTGTTTTTCAAATGCCCTTTATGTATTGATCTCATTGTTTTACACTTGTCCCAAAGCAGATGTTCAATCATAAAATATGACAATCCATTATGAAATGGACTTTCGGTAGTACTACTATTATTTAACATCTTAAATGATGTGTGAAAATATTGTTTAATATTCTATAATTAGGATACATAAAATACAAGTTTTGAAGACATTCATCATTCTGCATTCATTTGCAGAATAAGAAAAGCTAGTTAAAGCTGATTAAAAAGTTAAAGCTTGTAAAAAGGTAATTAAATTAGTGAGAGGTCACAAAGCCACAAAGCCAAGAATGTCATAGAAATATCTTATGAAAACACTTTTTTTCTCATATATTATGGCATGCATTATGCATTGCTCTTTGGATTTGCTCTACATTGGTTAAAACCATTACTTTAGAATTCTCTACATGATCATTTTATTCAAAAAGGGTTATTAAAGGTTTTTCATCATTATTAACCTCTGACAACAGCAAGAGCAAAGCTGTATTCCTTATTGACTTCTGCTGTTTCGGTTCTCTGCACAGTGTTTCTAGCACCTGTTGACCATCTGTGAGGTACGGACTAATGGCCGAGTTAAACTACCAGCTTCTCTTATCAGTCTACATCCTCACCTTCCTGATCGGCCTTCCCGCCAACATCCTGGCGTTCTTTACCTTCCTTCGAAAGGTTCAACGCAAGCCAACCCCCATCGACATTCTCCTGCTAAACCTGACAATATCTGACCTCATCTTCCTCGCGGTCCTGCCGTTCAAGATGAAGGAGGCCACTGACA
Organism: Cyprinus carpio; assembly: GCF_018340385.1. NCBI lineage: Eukaryota > Metazoa > Chordata > Actinopteri > Cypriniformes > Cyprinidae > Cyprinus > Cyprinus carpio. The sequence continues at coordinate 20,177,433 of NC_056615.1, forward strand.
ATTTGAACTGGAGCCTGCCATATTACCTGTGCCCCATTAGCAGTTTCCTCTTCTTCTCCACCATCTACACCAGCACGTTATTTCTGACCGCGATTAGCATAGAGCGCTACCTAGGTGTTGCGTTTCCAATCCGATACGCTCTAGGCCGCCGACCACGCAACGCTGTGATTGCAAGCTGCTTCCTCTGGCTTCTGGGATCTCTTAACCTCAGCATCGTGTACATTGTGCCATACATACCCTCAAGTGATAATTCGAGCTACAGCAAGCTGCAACCCAATCCTCACCTGAGAATTTGCTACGATAATTTCACCGTAGAACAGCTGAACATTCTACTTCCTGCTCGTCTGGAGCTTTTTCTCGTGCTTTTCTGTATACCCCTCCTCATCTGCTGCTTCTGCTACATAAACTTCATACGAATCCTCTCCAATCTGCCTCATCTCGGACGACGCCGTAGACTCAGGGCCATTGGGTTGGCGATGGGGACGCTGTTGGTTTTCACCGTCTGTTTTAGCCCATATAACGTCTCGCACGTGGTTGGTTTCATTCACGGTAATAGTGAATGGTGGCGTCATTTTGCTTTGATCTCCAGCACTCTGAACGCCTGTTTGGACCCCATCATCTTTTACTTTTCCTCGGCTGCTGTTCGAAGTGCCATACGCTCATGTGTTAATGGTCTAAAGGAGAAAATTCACATTGTAGAATGCAGAAGCTGCTGTTCTGCTGGCCCTTCCAAAGCTGAAGCCTACAAGGAGACAAACCCACCTTTTGACCTGAAGTGAGAATCGAGCTACAGAAAGAAGTATTGTTTGCATTTACTTTCTGAGAGGTGAGATAAAAAAAAATTGATGTGAGAATGCACACTTTATTCAGAAAGTTTTTGAATTTTGAATGATCATTTGGATTAAACTTGGATTTAAAAATAGATTTATTCAAGAGAAATAAAGATATATAATTAATGGATAAATTACACTTGTGTTGATTTCCTTTAAGTGATTTTTCTCTGTTTACGCTGTATAGATATACACAGAAAAGTACATACTGTAAATTGTAAAATAATTATTATCAAATTATGTTATTAGTCTCCATAAAGTGATTTTCTCTATGGTAAAAGCTGTATATTAAAAGACATTAAAAGAGCAGCTGATAACCACAGTTTACACAGACTTCAGTGTATTTAGCCTTTAGACTCTTCTTTAATGATCGCACAGTATTTTGTATGTAAAGGCCATAAATTTGCTGATAACAAATGTCTAATCAATAATACTATAATACAGACTGTTTAATTTTCTTTTCATACTGTTATTGCAGTTTGTTTTTATTATTTTTCACAGCAAAATGTTATCACCCCTCTCATGTAATGCATGACCACTCACAAAAAGACACAATGAAGTCAATAAAATTTTTTTTATTAAAATATTTCACATAAAATTACATTATAAATACATAAATATTATATAAAATCATAAATAAATAAATAAATAAATATTATAAAAATAGTTTTTTTTATTTTTTTTATTAATGGTTTAGGAGACCTCTCTTCGGGTGAAACTTCAAGGGTTGCTGCGTGTTCAGCTCCCATACCCCAAAAGCCTCTCTCAAAAAGAGCCCCCAGTTAATATTTGTATTCTATTTACACATTTTGCAATCAGCATGAGTCCATGAGAGGTTCTGGTTCTTCAGCTGGTAAGGTAACTTGGAATAGAGTGCCTCTTTTTCCCTCATCTCTCATTATTTTCTTAGCTAAAAATACAAGGTTTTCTTGTTCTCTCTTTAAAACTTTTTCTGGAACTTTTCCTTCTTTATTCTGATGTTTCCATGAACCTCCTGTTACCATGGGATGATAGTCACAAAACTCACGCCATGATTTATAAAAATGCATCAAAAGAATGTTGTGGAAAAACATGCTAGGATACCTAATAACTTCTGAGAACAAAATTGCGCATACTGCAGTGGCGTCTTGAGGTGTCAGTACACAGGATTCAACTTTGTCATGGTTGCCCTTAATGTAGTTCCAAATTGTCACAGAATAGTTTTTAGCAGTTTTTTCTGATGGTTTCAATTTTGCATAATTAAGATTTTTGTCGTGAAGTTGTATCTCTTGTTCATATTTTTTGATTGGACAACAGTACAGATCGCTTCCTTGCAACCGTACTGAGTATCCACCAACTAAAATGGTGACATCCTGTCTTTCATGCTTTTCCTGTTTCCACCAAAATCTGATGAGATAATCAATTACTTTGGCATAGTGGAAAAAATTGCTTATTCTGATTGGCTCACTGATGTCAGTGTTTAAGTCTTCGATGCTCGTATCGGCAATGTTTTTAATTTGATGAACAGGACATCTTTCCCAGGATGTATGCACTCCAGACGGTTGATCCGGCATTTTTGCAGAGGAGTTTTCATCTTCTGAATTTTGACCAAATGTTTCAGCAATTTCATACAAAAACCTCTTCTCTCTCATTTGCTCTGGCTTGAATGACAGATTGACTGGCTTGTTTTCATTCTCATCACAATTGGACTGCTAGAAAATTCAAATACAAAAATGAGCTGCATAATATGTATTGATGTTGATAGTTAAACGATAATTGTACAACAGATAAAACTTACGTTGTTCCCTCTGTCCTCCCAATCCGAGCCGATCTCAGACCTTTTGTATTCCTCAGGCTGACTGGAGTCACTAAAATGTAAATAAACACTAGTTAGGTTGTGAAGTAGCGCATTAAATCTGATCTAGTTATGTATTAAGTGATAATCAAGAAAAAAAAAGTTATATAAGATTGGTAAATAATTTTTAATTTCTCAAATGATTTATTACATATTTGAGTAACAGATTATATTGTATTTTTTAACACATTTTTAGCTAACACTTTATTTTAAGGTGTCCTTGTCACAGGTTACATGTACTTACTATTGTAATAGCAATAAATTCTGCATAATCACATGCAAGTAACCCTAAGCCAAACCCTAATTCTAATCCTAACCATTTAGCAAGTACATGTACTTAATTAATATTACTTAGTAATTAAATGTATAATTACACTGTAACAAGAACACCTTAAAATAAAGTGTAACGATTTTTGTTTTATGTAGTACTGTTTTTGGAGTTAAATGAAAGTGAGTGTTGATCACTAATAAAAGTGTTAAGAAACTCTTTAATTTAGACCTTTTTCTTTTTCGTTTGCCATTTCCCACCCTAAAAGTTTCATCTTCAGAAGGGCAGTTAGATAAACATCTCCTGAAAGTCCAGTAGAAGCAGACAACAATGAACATCATATCGGTTCCAACATGTATCAGCCACATTTACTGTATAATAAACACACAAACACGTGGAAAGAAACCGCTACCTTTATGAACTTGGTAAAAGCGTTACAGTAAACATTTATTTTAATCAATTTATCTTGCTTCAAATAAAAACTACAAAAGTCATTGCTTAGGTCATAATTGTTAATCAAAAATTATACTTCAATGTAAAGTTAATAGTAGGATGTAACTGATTACTGTATTAACAAACTGAGGGAAGTAAAGAACCTACTTTGGTGAGCTGAGAGATGACAAATATGGCTCCTCTTTACTGGAGAGTAAGGTGATCTTGTGAGCATCTGTTTTACAGGAAAAGAACAAGCAATTCAAATTCAGATTACACCATATTTATCCTGCACGTTCATATCTGTGACCAGGTCATGATAACAGAGCAACTGACTTTATGATTTAGCAAACATCTCTCTGAAGGTAATAGTCTAACCCTACACATGCTTTGATAATGTACAGACTGCCCAATCAATGAAACATCTGAGTAACTTTGGACCTCTTTTGTTCTGTTGGCTCGCGTCATCCTTCACAGAAGAAGGCTCAGTGTTCTGGTTGGTTTCAGGTAAACACACTTCTGAATCACACCGAGGACAGTTGTCACAGAGCTTTTATATTGAAGTAGAGATGAGAATAATGTAATTGTCATGACAAAGGTCATGTGTAGATACATATTTTATGAAAATCTTGTGACCTAAAATAAAATAGAATAGAAAATATCTTACTTCCAGGCTTTTGGCAGAAGGGTTTTCATCTGGGACTGCATTTTCAGAAGAGGTCTTTGCACCATCATTGATGCTGAAAAAGTTTTTCTATTAGTGTTTATGTACGATCTCCATATTCGAAAATCACTCGTGCACTCTACTTACCTAGATTTGGTCTTCTTTGTTAGGTGTTTTTTGTTTAATACATGGAACGCCGAAGGTGGTGTGGATGTTTGGTTAGGTGTGCTTCTCGACGTGTCTTCCCCATTGGATGTTCTTGAGAAGAAGTAGAGGAGAAGATGTTCAGAGCCCATGCTGCCACAATGTCCACTTTTCAGGTTGAGGATGTAAACGTGGAAATCCATGAAAACAGCAGCAGAACATTTCTCCAAATATACTGTATTATGAAGTGCATAATTAATGCACTCCAAAAAGGCTGCAGATTGTTTTCTTCAAAACAGGAGAAGTAGCCCAAATATTTTTAGATGGAAGCTTTTGGATACATGTAACCATCTGAGCGCTGTTGCCAAGTAAGCTGGTTAAAAACATCCACAAGACAAATCTTGAATAAAATGCCAGTTGCATCAAAATGAAGGTTTCTTCTATTAGTAATCCTTTCACTGACAACAATTCTTGATCTGTTATGTGATGTAAGAAAACTTCCCTCCAAAAAATCTTGAAATCATCTTCTGTGATTTCTTCTTCCATCTACCAGCTTCTTTTGCATGTTTGTACATGCATGACTGAGGACATGACACTGATATATCACTCACTTTCCATATTACACAACACGTATAATATTAAGCATCACAGTGGGTCAAAGTGCTTGCAGGTGTCCCATCTTATCCTTGATTTAAGGCTTTATCGGAAAGCAATCATCTATTTCTTCCCACTTGGAATTTTTCATCTACTGAATCAGAAACCATCTGACAAACTGGGATGAGGAGGATGCGTCCCAATATAAAGCATACTGAGGGGTTATCACTGAAAAATGTAGCTTGCAAGTCGCTAGAAGTTCTCCAATATTCATGATTTCTGCAAAGGTTCCCACTCCAAATGAAATAATGAATAATGGCATTATTTCGAAGATCTAACTTTGACTGGTGAGTCCATCTTCATACACCACAAATCCAGTGTAGCAAGGGCTACTGACACATTAGCATATAGGAGAATTGTCCTGTAGCAAATGTTGATACACTTACTGTATCGCAAACTTCTTGCTGCATGTAGACACGTCTTTGGACCACCTTTTCCGATCACGCTGCGTAACAACTGCGTCCACTGAAGTCCAAACCAGGTCCACACAGAAAATGTGTTGTGAAAATGAATTTTTTTTTTTTTTTTAATAATTTACTCTGCTCAGTTTGTTGTAGATTTTTATTGATTTGTATTTTAAAAGGTGGTTCCATTTGAATGATTGGCCACAAAGACAGAAGTATACAGCTTGAACAGAGTACCTACAGAAAGTTTTCACTCTTTTAATATCAATACATCCAGTGCTTGAAGTGAAAAGAGACCCAATGTGTCCACGCTCACGCGCGAGAGACCCAGCGTGTCCACGTCCATGCAGCAGACACTGAATCTGCATTTCTCAGGCAGGTCAGAAAAGAGTACTAAGCTGCCAGTATGACAGAAAAATGTCTGGTACTGTAAACAGCACAGCATAGAATTGCTGGTAGGCCTGCTGCATATTGGTGAGTACCATCCCACTTCAAGCACTGTACATCTATTATGGTTTGATAAGTATTCTTAAACCCTGTGGTGAAAGTATGAATGTTTCACAGTATTACTCATTCAACTTGGCAATTTTTCCTCAGCAAACGGTTGAAAATCAGCCTGCATCATCATCATTGGTCCTGCCGCTTTCAGGATAAGTCAGTGCTTATCAGCTTTGCGTAATGTCATGAAAAAAGATCCCAAGAAGGTATCCTGAGAAAGTTCCTCCAAGACAAGGGAGCGGAAAGATTGCTTAGAATGCTTTGTTTTTGGTTTTTTTGCTTTTTTTTTCCCTCACACATTTCTGTAGCCAGACATCCATGGACATACATCAAAGATGTCAGTGACCTCCAACGAAGTTCTGCAGGCATTGCAGCCTCAGTTGTCAAGTTTGGAGCGAGCTTTCAATTGAACATAGTAGCCTTGATTTTATTCCAGGAATTTTGTCAGGTTCAGCTGGAGCTGAATACTTATCAAGCCATTTCTGTTTGTTCTTTGTTATCAGAATGAGATATTTTTATCCCAAATTTTAATATAAATATATTTATTAATTAGTTATTTACAATTCAATCATATATTGTAATAATTTTTGAAAGAATGATGGCTCTCTGTAGGTACTTTTTCCACTATGTACATCTGGCCGCCAACATTTTTCTAAAAACATTGTTCACATGCAGTGTTGGGCAGTAACAGTTACTAGTAACTAGTTACAGTAATAATATTACTTTGTGCAGTAACTAGTAGTGTAACTAATTACTAATTTGATTTTAAGTAATAATATCACAGTTACCATTCCTAAAACAGTTTGTTACTTTAGATGGCTCAATCCTTACTGGTTTGAAGTCCAACAATTTGCCCACCACCTCCCTCTGATCCCAATATAAATTGTATTAAAAAAAAATGAAACATTTTCTTATGAGCTTATATGATTTCTTTTGATAAAATACATCATGGAATATAATATGGGTAACAGAGAATTTAGTGCTACAATTAACTTCAAGCTAAACAATTAATCAAGCTAAACAACTAACACAGTACAACACTTAAATGTTACTATTAATCACCACTGAGTGTTTGTAGTAACTTCTGACTGTGATCCTATGTGGATTTTGGTCAAATGACGAGGCAGAATATATTCAGACGGATTTGGGGAAAATAAGCAATTACAATTTATGTGGGGTGTGAAAGAAAAGTAATGTAACTAGTAGTATAACTAATTACTTTTGCCAGAGAGTAATAAGTAAAGTAATAATATTACTTTTGAAATGAGTAACTAGGAATGAGTAATATATTAAATTTTTGGAGTAACTACCACACACTGTTCACATGACTACATAAATATCAAGTTTCACATTTAGCAGCCAGAAATACATAATTTCCATTCAAACATACCTCTTAATAAAAATGACCAAAACTCTCTAGAAAATGGCTGGTTTATTTCATGAACCAATTGGTAATGCTGTGTTATTTTTGGGCTAATTAAATGTATCAATTATGGATGAATCTATGTTTTTATGATTCTGGCATCAACAGCTGCCATTTTTATTCTATAAAAACAACTGGATTTTTTTACAGTGTATTTATAAATTAATTTGTGGATATTACTTTCTAGAAAAAGTAGACTTTACTTCACTTTTTTGTCTTTAATAATTTACCCATCTTTGGATCTAAAGTGTTATGAATTGGATATTCAACCCACCATTTCTAAAGAGCAACTGTGGAACCACCCTTGAACCTTTTTACACAGTATAAAACATATATTACAAAAATAACATTTAAACCACACATTGACAAGACAAAACAAACACGCTGATTTGCTCCGTGTGCTTCTGGATGAAAAGCAATGGATCATCTTACCCTGCTGTGGTTTTTCTGATTAAAAACAAACAAACAAACAAAAATGTTGCACTTTTTATTGTGCTGTACCTAAAGAATGCTAATGTCTTGTTTAGTTAGTGTAGCATTTGTTAAACTGCCTATCACTGTGTGAATCTTTTTTGATACCTGATGGTGTTATTGTTTCAGTAGCGGTCCTGCACTCTTTGCTCCTCCCTTCATCCTTGATGGCCACCCTCCTTTTTCTTTGTCTCTGTAATTCCTGCAAAGGATTGAGTCAATATGGCATGATATTAATTGCCACATGCATATAAATATACATGTAATTACTACACAAAATATATGTTATATGCTATAAAAAAAAAAAAAAAAAAAATAATAATAATATTGTTTAAAATAATACCATATTCTCAGCCATGTGTGAAGACCGTCCTTTACTGTATCTGTGAAAAATGTCAGATTGTTTCAGAACATCATCTGCAATTATTAATAACAGTACACATTCCCTCACACTTCACAAGTCCCCAAGTATGTTTTCTCAACTTCATTGTGGAATAAATATACATATATTTTTTTTATAAATTAGCAATTTTGATTATTTTGTGTGTGTGTGTGTGTGTGTGTGTGTATAGGCTACACACACACACACACACACACAAACACACACACACACACACACACACACACACACACACACTAATATTCAAAATTGCTAATTTTGTACAGCCATAATCACACAGCTACTTGTGTTGCTAAACGTAAAAATAACTTCCTTGTTTACAACCCTGTTTCAGTTTCTTTCAATATAAAACTATTTATCGGGGACTCGTTTAGAAAAACAGTCTATTGTCGCAATGGCAGAATCTAATGGTGGAATAATGTAACTAAAATCACCATCACGAACACACACGTTTGGTAAATGTTACACTCACTGTAACATTTACAAATCACTCGCACGACTAGGAAGAATAACTAACAAACTCAGAAACTTTACCATCGCTATTATAAATGAGAACGGATAGAAACAAAAGGAGAACTAAGAGTTTAAACAAAGCAAAGAAAGGAACTGATGAGTTAATTAACCAGACACAGGTGGATATAATGATGAATAAAGACAACTCAAAGTCAACTAGGTCACAGGGAGCAGAACTAAAACCATTGAAAACACAGACTAGACACACTCACACACACACACTATTATTAAAGGGGTCATGACATGAGAAATCTAATTTGCCTTGATCCCAGGATACTACCAGGATCCCAGCATAAGCAACAAGTGGATAGTTTATTTTTAATGGCATCCCGGATCGTGTCTGAGGATGGATTGGAGCATTTTGTTTTGTAAATGAGTCACAGTGTCATAGAGAGTTCACAAAGAAACATTTGTTGAAAGATGAAGCAGTACTAGATCTGACTGCAGCTGCCACACAAACCATAAGTAAACGATTTCATAATGCTTTATCTGGAAATGAGCTTTTTTTTTTTTTGTTTTTTTTTTAATGGTGTCAAAACCCTCACATGCAATAGCGAGGGGGCGTTGATACTGTTTCCTATGCAATGACGTTAGCCATTAATAACAGTGGCCGATTCCTGACAAGCCTTATAAAGTACCCGCCCCTTAAAATAGGTTTTAGACAGAGGGTCAGAATGAGGGTTAAAAAATAATTTTTCCACATATTTATTAGTTTTTTTGTGCAAAAAATGTCATTAACATTATAAGTAAACATCAAGGAACATATTAAAATAATAAAAAATCGATGTCACGACCCCTTTAAATACTACTCTCATTTATATAAAATAAAATTTATTGAATAATAATATTTAATAAACAACAACAGCCATCATAAAAGTTGCTAGGCAATTCAGTCAAAAGTATAAAGGCAACACTCTGATATACAGACAGTATCTGACGCACTCCTCCCAAGCCGTTGCTTGTCCAAATACCCACACTTGCGGTCTTGGCCACTTGAGAGCGCGTGCGCGCGACAGGAAGTGGACAAGGCACTTGTTAATAAAACATAATGTATAACCACTATAGAGACATAATAGACAGCAGCCAATTATAAAAGAACTGGCCAAGGTGAGAAATTGCACAAATGAAATAGTACGAACAGTGAAACGGTTGGAGTTACGATATTACAATATCACTCCTCACAGCCAGTTAGATTTGAGGACCATTAAAAACTGTTGTATATACACTACCAGTCAAAAGTTTGACAGTAAGATTTTCATTTTTTTCAAAGAAGTCTCTTCTGCTCACCAAGCCTGCTCAATAATTCACCAAACTGTAGGAATGACCCAGAAATCATATCCAGAAGCCCTTTCACAGTACTTTTTTTTTGTCAAAAAAAATCTAATGGTAAATTTTCCTGACTTCCTATTTCCTCAAGAGATAATAGCTAGTCTACATATAACTGAATGTTAAAATTCATGTTAGCTTATCTATTCTACAGTGCTCTCCTATCTTAACACACATTTCTTTTAAAAATATATTTTAAATTAAAATAATGTTTAGGTGATAAAGCCAGTAGTTTTGTGCGACCTACCTGTTCATCGAGTGAATTGTAATGACAGCCTGTGATAAGGAAGCCCCGCCTACTGTCTTACTGTCACAGTTCTTTTGAATAGCCTACTGAAAAATTAGGTTTCTTCTTCATGCATTTGCATTAACGAAAGTAAAATGCCCAGAATCAGCATTACATTAATTAAAAAAAAATTATTTTTATAATCCAACAGCATTCCAAACATAATGTGTTTTCTAGCAAAAATGGGCAGAATCATTGTCTCCAACCAATAAGACATATTTTCCCCCAAAATACTTAAGTAGCCCTGCACACACAAGAAAAGATGATCAGTTGTCTCTATTTTACTGTACAGTTTCACATCCTATAGCCTACTGCAGAATAAATCATTCATTTTATGTCACATCCTGACTTTTTGCCGGGATTCAAGACAAAACTGACTATTGGCTATGATTGTCATGTAATGCCTAAGTTTCCCTTTCTCGAGAAACGAAACTTTAGGAACTTACTCTTTGAGCAAAGGAATGAGAACTCGCGCAAGAAAATATGGAAGCCCTAACAGACTATTTTCACATATATGGCTTTTGACCAGGGACTCCAGTGAGCTGGTAGGGTTAATGCCGCGTTACAGGCAACCCGTGAAGCCTGTGCTATACTTTCCGCGTCCGCGAGTTCGCTCGTGTCCGCTATGGTATGCGTGACGTAAAAAATCGTCATCGGAGAGTGTGCGCGGAGGCTCTGAGCTTTTTTACAGTCTGAGCGGACATCCGCGTGCCTCCCAGTTTTTGTGTCCGCGCGGTCAGTAGGCTTCAAAAGTACCAGTTGCACATGCGCAGGCTGTGTGAAGAAGCCCGTCGTTGCTACTCGAACCTGTACAATCCGTCGATAAAACAATATAAAGACAGCCAGATGTGCAATAATTCTGGGCAATTGTTTGTTCACATGTTTGTTGGCATAGCTAACGTTAAGGTAACGTTTGGTAAACCTGAACTTGACCATGCAAATAATCATGCTTATATAAAAAAAATTATGTAATCCACAATTCCTTGTGCTCTGGCAGTTTGGCGTGACTTGCCTGGAAAGCCACAGAGTCGTGAGTCGTGGTTTGAAGGCTCAAAAACTTTCGATTTGGATAAAAGCGTCTGCTAAATGACTAAATGTAAATGTAATGTAGTAAATTTAAAACCTGCCTGGAACGCAGCATTAGTGTGCGGGTGGTTTTATGATTAGAGATGTTGATTGAATGATGTTTAACAGATTAAGTGGCTTGTGTGATTAAATAAATCAGCACGATGATAAACTTCCACAGAATACACCTTCCATATGATTCTCCATCCTGTTACAAGACATTTTAAAAATGCAATGTGTAACAGGGTGAATATTTTAAACTAACAAAACCCAATACCAACTAGAAAAGAACAACATGCCAAAAGATGACTAACATTTATCAAGATATTTAATAGTTGTATAAAAATCTGAACAAATTTTAATGTCCAATATAAACTGACACAACTTGGTGGACATGTTATGTTTTATCCTATTAGAGAAGACTTCTAAAAATGAGGAATACAGAGAAGTTTAAGACTGAAGTTGCTTTCCCTCCAAGGAAATGATGACACTTAGCAAGTCATGTGATTCAGGGCATTTGCAGGGCAAGTGGCACCACTGTAACAGGGTGGACTGGAGATTGAGACACATAATTTAATGGTTTTATGCATTAAAAATATGTATCACAATAAAATGTATATTGTGTGAAGTGAAATTGAGAAAACATGATTTGAGACATGGGAATTTGTGATGGGATGCGCCTTCAAAAAGTATTCTCAGGTACCAATCCAATTCTGAATTCTGAATTTGAATGTTGAGTAAAATTGATATAATATAATATTTAAACAGACGAATGGACAATGCAGGAAGGGTGGGCTTGCTGAGAGTCTTGAGTACCATGTAGAGTCAGGCAGCCATTCTGGATAGAACGATGAGACCAGACTCTGAGGGATTGTGAGAAACCAACTAATATAGGGAGCGCTAATGAGGAGTGCCAGGTGTGCGGGATCAGTATTCTGGTGATTGGAGCTGGCTATGTTGACTCTGTGACAATAGGTAGGTAGATAGATAGATACATACACAGGCCTACATACCTACATAGGCTACATATGGTCTTAAATGTGAACAGAAATACTATATTCAATATTATTAGTTTTACCTGATTAATCATTTTTCACTTTATAAATTATTACTTGTCCATTCTCTCAGACAGTTGTAACAGTCCCTCTGCTGCTTTGCATTTGCCCCACATAAGTCTCTAAGCCAGTTCTTAAACTTCCACTCATCCTTGTTCAGGACCAGGAAACGCCCCAGGACGTCCTGCGCTCGTATTATACCTTTGTTCTGTAATCGTCCTCCCAGCACAGGACCAATTCCAGGAAGCTCATACACAAGTTTATCCCCCACTGGCTCAGAACAGAAACGTCTGTGTTTTTTGGACGTTGTCATTGCAGTAGGTTGAAAGTGACATTTGTTGTAAAGTCTGAGAGAAAACTGAATCTGTAGCTTAGCATGTAGCTTGTTAGATCTGTAAAGATTCATGATTAAATAATGAAATATAGCATGTATTTTATATGTGATTTATAGATTAAAGTTGTAAAGAGGAAAGATGAATAGATAAAATGAGACTTTCTGATCTGTCAATTATATTATTCTGTAAAACGCATTCCCATGCTAGTTTAGGATGCATTTCAAGCTAAATTTTAGCAACAGAAAAAGTATTAACATGATGATAGAAGAAAGCATATTAAATTAAGAGTCCCACTTGCATCCTCCACTGCTTTAAAATGAAATCAAGAATTTTATCTGTAAAAATCTTAATAATGCTTAATAATTCGGTTACACACTCACCCAGTCTTTTCCCCTGCTCAGCACAGAAATACAAGGCCACACCTGTATGAAAGCTTTTCCTGGCCATTTGCATTTTGTTTTGCTGCCTACGTGAACAGACCATATATAGAGTTCCTCTCAATCTGTATGATAGCAGTGAGAACCAGTGAAACACAATAACTCTGCCACAATGAATATACATGTCTTTTCATGTGACTGAAAAAATTAAATATATGACTACCCTGACTGGACTACTGGCCTTAAAACCTAGGAGTTAAACTGGTAAAGCTCATCTTTGATTTTATTGTTCAAAAATGTTGTTGTTGATCAATGTTTTAAACTATCTAAATTAGGATTGTTACAAAATAAGATGGAAGACAAGATACAACAAAATAAGCCAGAACACTATAACAGTAGCAATTCTGTCTCTTCCATTTAAGTTGTCTCAGATAAACGAGCCTGGGAATTAGGGCTTATAAAGTACTTTTCTTTGAATTAATTCATGATGTAGGAACAACTGGCTGAAATACATGATATTTAGTATGCAGTACGTTTCTAGTATGTTAAAGCCAAAAGGCAAAAAGTGCACCTCAAAACCATGAGCTACTCGTTCATCCTTCACTAAAATCACAATGGATTCTGAAAACTGAAACTTTATAAGTAATGCAGTTTAAGATATAAGTCTCTATTTTAAATGAAAACATGCAATTTCATTTACATTCTGAGCAAAATTATACTGTAATTTAGTCTTGATGTGCAATGATGGGTTTTTTTGTTATTAATATTAATTTGGATGACAAGAAAATTAGCTTGCGGTCATGAAAAACAATTGTGCAAGGGATTTCATATGAAGCAGACTCTAAAGAACATGAATATATAAAAAGCAGACTTCAGAAAACACTTGCCAAGCATAAATAGAAATGACAAAAATAACATTTTCCAAGTAAACATCGTTTATAAAGTTTTCCATTGATACATGATTATTTGCCATTCATCCGAAATTTGAAATAAGATTAATTTAAGAGTAGACATTTTCAGAATTAGATGATATATTCAAGAGTAGAACAGATGAATATCATTACAGATGATAGATGCAAACGATCCCTACTCTTTACATATTATTTTTTGTCCATTCTTTCAGACCATTGTAACAGTCCCTCTGCTGCTTAGCATTTGCCCCACAGGTGTCTTTAAGCCAGTTTCCAAACTTCTCCTGGTTCTGGTTGAAGACCAGGAAATGGCCCTCGATGCCCCGTGCATGGCTTATACCTCTGTCCTGCAGTCGCCCGCCCAGCGCACGACCAATTCCAGGAAGATTATGTACAGGTTTATCTCCCATTGGCTCCAAACAGAACTGCCTGTGTTTTCGGGAAGTCATCGCAGCTAATTGTAGGTCAGACTGAAGTCACAAAACTGAAAAAAGCAACATAAGAGATATGTACAGTGTTCGAACTGAGTCAAAGCTTTTGGGGGGTCCTCCTAACCAGACCCCCCCACACACTCTTCAAAAAAATATCCATATTTTTCTTTACCTTATTCACAACATCTGCAGTGAACTCATACTGTGATATAATTATTTAGGCTACAAAGCATTTTCCATAGCTTCATCATGAAATCAGTGCTTTATCATTAAATATCTGCTACTCAAACACAAGATTATTCTTACCCAGTCCTTCGCTTTCTGCCTGCATGTGTTGCTTTTAATCTCATGCTGGGCTTATATAGTCATTACCCCTTCCGGAACAGACCACATGTAGAGTTTTGTCTCTAATGTCTATAAACGAAACTTTGTAATTTGTAGAAATGTTGGAATCAAACCCTGCCTTAAAAATAACACGTCCCATTTGTGTTTCTCTTTCTCGAGAAATGAAACTTAATTCACTAAGCAGAACAGACATGTGCCCTACACACCTGAAAGCCTAGAGAGTGCGTGTAGTTCTTTTTTTCTATTGTTCAATCGTGACCTCTAAGCACAGTTAAGATACTTCATAGAATGATAGACGGATGCTGCTTATTAAATTTTATGATAAATAGAGCAACTGTATGAGATCTGCATGTGTGATCATGATGTCCTCTAAAAACATTTAGCAGTGAGAACCAGTGAAACAAAATACGGCTACTGAATGTGTCTTTTCATGTTGTTGTACTGGAGTGGTAACAGATAAGAAAATGTTTAACTGCACTGGAGTTAATTTAAATTTATTTCAGCACTTTTGTTGCTTCCAAAGACAAAAAAAAAAAAAAAAAACTACATTGTTACTCTGGGTTTCTCTTTTTATATAAGTACATACATAAACATCAACAGTCATCAGGTATAAACAAAGCAAGTGCTTTTTATAGCTTATAGATATCAAACCAGTGGTAAGAATGGCATGCTAAGGGTAACTCAATTCAACCAGACATGAATAAAAATATTCTAAGATTTGATTTAAAAGCAGCAGTGCATTAGACTACAGTTCTTGACTCTGTAAATCAACAGTCATTCAAGTACAGCATTCATACTGTGAAGAGGACAGAGCGTTTAATAAGGTTTCTGTGCACTCTCTTTATTGCTATGTGGAATTTTTGAAACATAGATTGTTTCACTGGTTCAGCACTTGGTTTGCTATGATCACTGATTGCTTGAGGTTTAACTTAAGGCTGTTTAAAATCTAATGCTTTCTTTTTTTTCTTTTTTTTTTTAACCAAAACTAGAGATGGGTAGAGATGAACTAAAATGTGCTAGTCAAAAGTAATATTTTTGTAACCCGACATTATATTATTCCAGCTTTGCAATAAGCCCATCTGGCTAGGAAGGGAAAAACACAGGCTTGAAGAGACCCTAATCAAGCTAGACACCATATTGAATTTAACAAAGAAAATAAATCTGTTCGCTTTTAAACGGTTTGGTTTCCTTATGCATAGCTCATTAACAATAACTCCAATTGCTGTCAGATATTAATGCTCAAACTCTTATAACTGAATTGTGTTTGATCATTTTTAAAGCTCATCTCTGATTTTAATGTTCAAAACGTTGTTGACCAATGTCTTAACCCAAATAAGGACTGTTACAAAATAAGATGGAAGATAAGCTTCAACAAAATAAGCCAGAACACTACTAGCAGTAGCAATTCTATTTGTTTCTATTGTGCATCTTCTATTTTATTTGCTGCAGAAAAATGAGCCTGGGAATTAGAGCTTATAAAAGAAAATTTCTTCGAATTAATTCATGACGCAAGGATATCTGATTGAAATACATGATATATACAGTACATGTTTCTAGTATGTTAAAGCCAAAGAGCAAAAAGTGCAGGGTTACAAGGTTAGTGGGGAGTTCCAGAGCCTTGGCTATTTTCCTGCACCTCAAAACCCTGAGCTACTCGTTCATCCTTCACTAAAATCACAGTGCATTAAATATAATGGACTCTGAAAACTGAAATTTACAGGTAATGCAGATTTAGATAATCATAAGTCTCTATTTTATATGAAAACATACTCTTTGCACTTTCATTTATTTTCTAAGCAAATTTATACTGTTAATTAGTCTTGATGTGCCACAATGTCAAGTCTCGGATCAGGCAGATGAACGCATTTCACAAAGTCTGATATATGGAAAGACTGCAGGACAGAAAAACAAAACCAAATTAAAAAAATTAGCCAAGATTTTGTATACCTGCTGCTGCGCGATTTCTTGAAAGCTAATAAATACAATACCACAGAACCCTCGAAAAAGAACTTCTGTCATGTTAGAGACAGTAGTAACATTTCCACGATGTAGCAAAAATAAAATCCACAAAATGTTTCAAACAGAACAAAATATGAGCATTAGGCATGAGCAGGCATATAACTGGTTCACAAATCCGAGATTCAAACTAAAGACAAAGACTTGTGGCAAGCGGGATACTTCTGGAAGAAGAGGGTTATTCCATATCGAGTCCAGGTTGTTGAGTGCTCTTGAAAGTGAGGGAGAAAACAAAATGTGCTTGTACAGCAGATATTATTTTCACAATGTTCAGAGAGTCGGTTGTCAGAAGGATGTGTCTGTGTATCAAATAAGCATTCATACCCTACTTGAGTGTCAGCACATCTTAAGTCTATGATGAGTTGTGAAAAAGGGTGTCATTGAGGGGTTATTTCTCCACTTGAGACTGTTTATTTATGAGAATGTTTTTTTTTTTTTTTGTCACTGTGATGTAGTTTCACTGATTTCCAGGCCATGCTGTTGTAGTTGAGCTCTAAGCAGTGCATTGTCATTCTTCAGGTCTTCAATCTGCAGGACAATGGACAATCAACATATTACCATGTGTCTAATTGGACTTGGTCAGTAAAAACACTTAGGATTTAATTTATTTTATTAAATTAAATTACTTGAGGCATTTTTTTAAGGATATCACACAATATCTCTTAAACCTCTTTTGCAGCACTTTATTTGCCAAAAATGGAAAGGAACTGTTGAAATGTCATTTGATTACATTTTAAAAGATTGGTTAAATTGTTAAAGATGTAAGCATTCATTTAAATACTGCTGTTTTTGACCAAAAATAAATAACCAACCAAACAAAATTAGAACCCAGAAAAAAAAAAAAAAAAAAAAACAATTTATGGAAAAAAAAAACACTATTCATAAACTATTGTTACTTTTTAATAAAGTATTAAATTATAATTTTATAAATGCACTGATTAAAAATTCTTTGATTATTAAAATTGAACTTAATTAAAAATAAAATATAAAAAATATATATATATACTAGTAATCTGACTTTGAGACCCCACTGTAGATCCTACATAAACAACTCCCACCAACAAAAATACCTGTTGTCTTAGTAGCTCATTGTCCACTTGTATTCTCTCCACCTCCTTGTAGCTCTCCTGCAACCTCTGGTTAGTCTGTCGGAGTTCTCTAATGTAGTCACATGCTTTAGACAGGATGCCTCCTTTACTCTAGCGAGGAGGACAAGCAGTTCATTAACATTAGCAGGTCTTAGAGGTACAACAGGTCCAAGAACCGAATATCTGGTGCCATGCAAGTTACTTACTGCTCCTGTTTTGGTATTGTCTATATTGCAGTCTGGGATGATTTTAGACAGTGTGACAATCCAGTTGTTGATTTTGTCTCTTCTTCTCCTTTCCACTGCAAAAACACCAATAAAACCATTTAGCAACAGTCCAAACTGAGCTACTTCTGTTCTATACACTGAAAGCCGATATGAAATCCAAATTGACCCCATTTTCTCTTCCTAATGCATGCTCCTGGTTTGTGAATGAGTTATCTGTGTATGTTGCTTTCAATGAAAAAACATATTCTGAGCTCTAAAAAAAGACATGTATTAGTTCACCTTCATTGTGCTGTGCTCTCCTTCTCTCATCACGAGGCGCCCGGGGGCCATCAATCTTCCTGCGCAAGTAAGAGAGAAAAGAAAAAAAGAGGAGACTTGTGTTAGCTTGTTCTACTGCACCATTAAACAACCAAAAACACCAAATGAATCTGCATGACACAACACAACTTAAGCCTATTTGAAAACAAACATTTCTTCAGCCCGTTTACTTACATAACAACAGTTCATTATTGAGTCACAAATTTTAGTCAGGTCAATTTGATTGTACCCAAAGATTTGCTTAAATCTGGACAAATAGGTTAGCCTAAAAAAAAAACATGTAACCCTTTGATTTTTCCTCATTTCGGTTTTTAGATGTTAGAATTGATTCAATTGATGTCTTCCGAACATGAAGAAAACTCAAACACCAGCAAACACATCTATAGTATTTACACAGTACTGGATTAAAGGAATAGTTCACCCAAAAATTTTAATTTGCTGGAAATGTAATCACCCTCAAGCCATCAAAGACGTAGATGTAGTTTGTTTCTTTATTGGAACAGATTTGAAGAAATTTAGCATTATATCACTTGCTCACCAATGGATCATCTGCAGTGAATGGGTGCCGTCAGAATGAGAGTCCAAACAGCTTATAAAAACATCACAATAATCCACAAGACGTTAACTGATGGACTGGAGTGGTGTGGACAATTTGTGGATTATTGTGATGTTCTAATCAGCTGTTGGAACTCTAATTCTGACGGCACCCATTCACTGCAGAGCATCCATTACAGGATTACATTACTTGGTGAGCAAGTAATGTAAATTTCTCTGAAACATCTTGGATGGCCTGAGGGCGAGTACATTTTCAGCAAATTTTCATTTTTGGGTGAACAATTCCTTTAAAAAGGCAGCTGCTCAATAGCGGCAGTATCTAGAGAAATACATGCTGGCAGCTGAAAGGGCGTGGGGATGTAAAAGGTCTCCTCACCAGTCTGATCTGCTGTGTTGAAGAGTCTCATGTTCACCAAGGTCTCTGGGGATGGCAGGCAAGTGGGACAAATTTTTTCGGTTGTTTTTCTGACTGCACTTGATTGGACAATACTTTGCATATTTATGTGAAATCATTGCATTTTTAAATTAATGCCACATTCTCAATTTGAGGCATTTTACAGGAAAATTAATCAGGATTTGATTTGAAATTTCACTCTTGTTCTGCAAACTGAAATTAATTTGGGGGAACGTGAAGGGATCAAATCATTATGTATATAACACTAGGATCAAAGGGTGGACTGGGCTGTACAGACTGGGAAAAGTGAGGGATGTTGACCCATGATCATACTTACGTAGAGTATGTGTGTGTACGAGGGGCGATGGTCCGTGGTGTTCCAGTCTGTAAAACATCTGGTGGACTCATCATCACGTAAAACTGACCTAGGGTTAACAAAAAAACAAACAAAAAAAATCCTTAACCTAAACTTTTTTCATGGGGTTGGGGGGACGGACATATACACTGGGTTATTTGGCAAACAAAAAAAGAAAATGATTTTCCTTGAAACTAACTAGTAATGTATCTGCCATTGCCATTAGCCCTTGACAGGCTCAGACTACAGATTATGGTGGGATATTTGAAACAGCAATAACCAAAAAAAAAGGTTACTCTACAATATGGTGGCAACACATGTAACATTCAGGATGCTTTTGATATCATGTTTTGCTGGTTAGCTTTGTCCTTGACAGGGTACAAGATGACCTACAATCTAAAACATGAAACTTCTGAAATTGTTTTGTTAAAAAGAAACAATGTTAAATGAAATACTAGGAAATGAATATAAAATATGAAATATAAAAACACAGTTTAGGACAGAAATCTACAGGTCAACAACAAAAAAACATTAAAATGGTCCAAGAACTGGTAACTTAAACAGGGTTCGTACAGATACTGCAAAATAAAATTCCAGGAGTTTCAAGGACTTGCACTACTTTTTTTGGTTTTCAAGGACTAAATTCAGATCTCACTTATCAGACAATATTGTTATTATCTTTCAAATTATAATAAATAAACTAATAAAACAAAATGGTACAAAAAGTGCAGCACATGCAAAGAATGCAATGACTGTGGCAACTTTAAGATTTGAAAGGATACTATGGCAAAGTTATCGCTTTCCTTATTCAAACTGATTTTTTTTCATGAATATATGATCGACCTGAAGAATGAAAGCTATGTCATACACTTAGAAAATTATGAGCTTTCTCACGCTCATAGACATAGGGGTGTGACAATGCACTTAGCTCACAAGGTGAGACAAAATGCAGATACTTGGTTCAACTAGAACAAGACAATGTTTTAATACTTTAAGAAATTTTCAAATGACAAAATGTTTGTCTTTTAATCACAAAAAGTAAAACAATGCAGTTGTATTTTGAAATGTTTTAACTAATCTAGTGCTTAACTAATGATTATTTTGCTGATCAAGTAATCTACTGATTATTTTGACAAGTGAGTAATCTGATATTTTTTAGTAATACAAATAGAACGAAGTGGAAAAACACCCTTTAATATGAATATATTTCTATATAAAGTAACAATGAGGCAATAATAATTGGCCTCAAATAAAGTATCAATAACAAGTACATGGTTTTATTGAACAACACTGTTAAATAAACAATATAATATGCCTAAAATTATAACAAATACCTGCAGAGGGCGCCAATGGCTTGGTGATGTTTCATGTGAGTCAACAACTTTTAAATCCATTTAATTTTAATATTTGGCCACATGCAAAGTCAGAAACTACAATAAATCACATATTTAGAAATGTGTTGATGTATTATCCTGTGCTGGCATAGGTTTAAATGATTTATGTTACAAATCAGTGAGTTTTCCCAGATGAACGTTATGCAACCCAAACTCACCGCACATGCAGAGGAAGAGTTTAGGCCCTTTCACACATACAGTCTTGACTGGTAAATTACCATTAAGAGATCATATGTGAACAGGACCTTTTCAAAAATCCCGGTAAATTTCATTCTGGCAATCATTTAGTTCTTATGGAGATGACTTGATTACTCTGAGCTGTTTACAATGCTCCACTGCTTTTTTAATAGCTTTTCTATGTAAATACGACACTAGATGGAAATCTTTGACCACTGCACCTTGCAGCTTTTTCAGTGTATTGCCCTAGAGACCCAGGATTCTTTTCCAATTATCAGTTAATGCACGTCTCGTGTTTATAAGAGCAAAAACATCTGATTGGCTAGTAATGTTAGTTTGGTTGAGAGTGAAAGCTGTGTTCCTCTTATACATTGGTAGGCGAACTCATGAACTCGAACGTGATATCAACGTGTTTTTAAGTGTAGGACGACCTTTTTTCCCCGCAGCCAAAACGCCACAAGCCTGAGATCCGGCACGGTGCCGAAGAACTTTATGCCCTGCATACTAATGATTTTAACAGCTATTACACATTAATTATCTATTATGCAATGCCAGATAGAACCAACATTACTTACTAACACTGAGCGCGACCAATTATGCGACTTAAAGGAATAGTTCACCCAAAAATGAACATTTTGCCATCATTTACTCAGCCTCATGTCATTCCAAACCTTTATAAGTTTCTCTCTTATGTTGAACACAAAAGAAGATATTTTGAAGAACCAAGCAGTTGAGGGTCCCCATTGACTTTCACAGTAGGGAAAAACAGGTTTGGAACGACATGAGGGTGAGTAAATGATTTTTGGGTGAAATATTCCTTTAAGCCTACAACATTTGTCGTCATCCGTGCTAAACCATTTTAGTTTTTTGACATAAGGTTATAAACAGCTTCATTATAAACCGACTGACACATATTGATATTTCTCTTTGCATGTAAACACCTTAATCGGTGTTCCGTCGGAATATAGAATGTGTAATATGTTACAGAAAAGCACCCTTAGGGCAGATTTAAGTGCATCCAGCTACAGTGAGTGTTTTATGGTGGGTAGGATGATTTTGCAAATTCTGAATCATTTCTGACCAAAGAAATTATAAAAAAAAATATGTTCTCATCTCCTGCAGCCATAGGACAAGTGGTATAGTTGTAAAAACTATGCATGTTTCCCATTGACATTTTAGAATACTCTAGGATTTAATGCTAAATTTACCATCACAACTCACATACAATTCTTCTAAATGCAGCTTACTTGCATCACGGATTTATTGATTTGCATGTAAACCAGCAAAACATGTAAAGCAGTTAAACATGCTCAGTATCAATGGCAAACACTGTTTTTGGACTTTAGCATGTGAGACTGACCTCCAGCCTGTGTGAGGGTCGGATCAGACGTGGCCTGCACTGAGACAGCTGTAGCTGTACCGTCACTGACAGTTGCTGCTGGGAAGTAGGCGAAGCGTGTCTCCCCCCCCACTGTTTCCCCCACTGGACTGCCTCCATTACTAAAAGGGTTCTGGATGACAGCCTATAGAGAGACGGATATAGAAATGTGAGAAACATGCAGACAAAGTTGACACTGCATTCTTTTTTTGCTGTTCCCCATGCTTCCGTCCAGTCTGCTCTATACACACCTGTGCTACGGCTTGCTGTGCACCCGCAAAGGCGGCTGTGGAGACTACACTGACTGCCGCTCCTCCATCTCCTGCTGCGTCCAAATGGTCCTCTGTTACCTGGACCACGCGATATGTCACCTGTATCAGGACAGAACACAAGGGTGAACTTTGTAAGAATGTTTCATATCTTTAAGTTGCATAATCTAATTTTGTGGATATAAATAACACAAATGCATTAAAGTAAAAATGATTTCCAATTTGAAACTTACTTTCATAGTTTGACATTTCTGAATCAAATAGGATATTCAACCGTAAATAAAAAAGCAGGATTGGACTTGATTTTGTCTATCAGAAATCAAATTATAATAAACAATGGACATCACATACTAGAATATAAGTCTGCTAAAATAATGCCTATATAGCTATTTGGCTGGTGCTTAGCATTATCCAATAGCCTAATGATGTCAGCAAAAAGGGATAGCAGTTTCAGAGGGAGCTATTTTATTTTTATTAATGAATATGAATAAACAGATTTTTTTCTTTCGGTATATTAGGCACCGATGAATCTTTCACAGTAACACCAGGAATATGCGTTATGAAAGTAAATACAGGAAGTTTTTATTTCCTGTTGACTATAAACTGTTGTTGGTTTATACAGCATTGTTCTTATTGGTAACTATAAAAAAAAAAATAGATTTTGTTAACCGACACAGAGTACAGTGAAAGTGAAATATAAATATTCGATGAAAAACTTAAGCAGAAAAAGCTTAAATGAAAATTAGAAATGTTGCCTTGGCAACTAACCGAAATAAAATCGGTTTAAGTTGAAGTACGAAAAATCGCTAAATCTAAAACTGAAATAGACAGAAATTAAGGCAAAACAGAACTAATACAAATTTTAATAATAAAAAATGTAAAATTACTAAAACTTAAACTAAACACAAAACAGAAAATATAACTATGAAAGCTCATTTGAAATACAAAAAATTTAAAATACTACAAAAATACAGAATACGTAAATAATTTTTGGTTACACTTTTAATGTGTCCTTGTTACAGTGTAATTATATATTTAGGTACTGATGAATATTAATTAACTACATGTTCTTACTATATGGTTAGGATTAGGGTTTGGTTTAAGGTTGCTTCTATGCATAATTTATTGTCATTACAGTACTAAGTACAAATAACGTGTAACAAGGACACCTTAAAATAAAGTGTTACCCAATTTTTATTTAATAGTAATAAAGAATACTAAATTCAATAGTATAATAATAATAAATCATTCTAAAATGACACTCGCAAACATAAGAGGTATTATACAGACATAAAAGCATTCTCATTAGAGCTGTGACTGAGACACAGTACTACAGGTCATATTTTATTACAGAATGACCCCAGTTTGAACCCTGGAAAGGTCAAAGGTCGCACTGACCTGTCCACCAGTGTTCTCTGTCCGGAACTGGTATTGAACATTGTGGTCTGCAAAAGCTGCTGCCTGCTGGACACTTGCTATGGTAACCGCTGCCTGCTCCTCCGCCCCAACCCCCTCTCCTGAGAAATGCACCACAAACGAACAGCGGTGTATTGACATATGCATCATTCACTGCATGCACACATCATTCAGAGCTGCATGTTTTTACTTACCCTCCTGCAGATGAACAACCTCCTCAGTTTCCTGTTTGGCGTGACTGCACAGAGAAAGAGCATGTTCTGGGTCATCTTATGAACCTACTCAAAGGAAGCTCTAGAGATCATATAGGCTTTTGGCGGATTCTAGTGATGGAAATTTGACAGTCATTTCTGCTAAATGATTAACCCAAAACACTGGTTCAAAAATAATATTGTTTACATTAATAGTGTTTATGTAATTTTGTGTTTCAGTCCTTTAGTCCCTAGATATAATTTGCATTTATAATAATAATAATAATAAAAAAGTATGTTTCTCTTAAGAAAATGTTTTTGCGTGTTTTAAATTTAGATATGATCATTTTAATGTGACTTTTTTTTTTTGTCATACTGCTACTTAACTCCCTTTTTATTCTCAGATTTCTGAAAGAATCGCGAATCGGTTCATTGAAAAGATCCGACTCAAAGAACGATTCGTTATGTAACGAATCAGACATAGCTACTACATTCGGTATTGATGCAATTAATTAAAGAGGCGTTTGAACTATTTGGAAATCTATTTAAAAAACTTAAAATGGCTTGAGAAAGATGTTCTAGATATAAATCTGACCTAAATCATCAAGATCCGTCTCCTTAAATTGGTCAACAAACGGTGAACGCCCCCTTCTCATCACTAAAAAAAAAACTGTTCACTGTTTTTAAAGTGGTCTGCAAAATTCAAAAATACAAATAGCAACGTTTTCTGTAGATAATATATATAGCCAAATAAACAACACTGGATTAAAAAACAGATCTAAACATATAAAGCCTCTGAATGAAAAGACTGGGGGTTGTTTGCAGGTTGAAAGGAATTTAACGTTAATGCTTAAAACTGCTGAAGAGCTTTTGTTCCGACAGTACTAAACACGACATTTCTACTTGAACATTAGTTAAACGGCTTTTATATGTCAGAAAATATTAATATTGAAGACTACTGTAAATAGGAAAGGTACACCGGCTTGGAGTTGTGGTTTTATTTTCAAAGACAAAAATCAGCAAATTAGCAATCGGGCTAATAGTGATATAAATATGTCGACCGTCGATGTTAAAACGACAGCGATGTGTTGTTTTCTTCGTGCTGTTCGTATCTTACGTGTAATGTACTATATTAGTGGCATGCACAAAACTTGATAAAAGTCAGAAAATAAACTTAAAAGATGATTGCTAACTGCCCTACTATAAAAACAGAGCAGAAAATGGTTGTCTGGGGCCTTGAGGATGGCCGTGCATAAAGGACGCGCTCTCACCTCGTCGAGGTGTCCAAGCTCTGATCGAGCATATCCATGAAGGCGAGCGGATTTAAAAATGCGATATTCAGCGACACTTGAAATACGGGAGATGGAAGCGCTGATCACGGGGACAAACACACGGGTCATGTGAGAAAGACAGTCCAGGACACGTGAGGTGCAGGCTGGGCGAGGAGTTAAAATGGAGACCGCTCTAGAGGAAGACGGAAGGTGTACCGGTTGTTGTTGCGTATGTTACTCACTCCCGCCCTTCTGTTAAGACGAGTCCTCGACCTGTTGAGTCGCTTAGTTGCTCCTTTTCAAACTTATAGCGCCTGCGTTAACACTGGATTTATTTACCGGTTTATTTCGAAGCGTTTGGTACTTTAAAACCTCGTTTCGCCTTATTACAGAACCGCGCTATATTGCTTTGCTATCGGTCTTCGCGTATCCATCCGCGAGCTTTCTAACTGCAACATTATAGCGCTGCCGTTAATAAGATATGGAGTGGAATGCTTATTTTAAACAAAGTGCGGTTTAGGTTGAAATAAAGGAACGCTAAAATATTTTAGGTAAACACAAATATAAGAACACACTAATGGTTGTGTAACTTACGTATTCCGAAACGGCATGTATTTCGCAGGTAACGTTAACTTAAGGGGTAGAAACAGAACAAGTAACGTTAGGGAGTCTAAATTATTGCGATAGACTTTCAACGATTAAACTGGAAACTTAAGTTCAAATGAGATCTAACAGTTAACTAGCCTATTGCTATGACAACCTCGCGAGTATCATTATGAATGACATGACGCTTTGAAATGGCATTTGATAAACGAGTGAACCTTACCTTGTGTTTTCGACATCATTTAGAATCTGTCCGTGTGCAATTCAAAACATATAACGTGCACAAAATATACGATTTTTTTTTCCTTGGTCACATGAACACGGGGAATCACGAATATGACGAGTGGTGATTTTTCTCAGGTGACCTCCGCGATCCAATCCGGGTTTTTGGTCAAACCACATGACATGAATGCAAGAGTGGTGGATAGGAAATAGACGTTTGTTAATCGCTAATGTGAATAAACTGGCTTACGTCATTTACACAAACGCTCAGAATTATTTACCCGATATACACGTGTAACATGTTTTCATAAATAAACATGAGATTTTGCTGGTAGTAAAAGCGTTGTTTTCCCAATAGAACTCGGCTACTACTCTGCTCCTGAACTTGCACTGCTGTTGCCACGAGGCTGTGCTGTATGGCAAATTGAGCAAATGTCTTTATTTAATTTTGAGCCTTCCCTTGTCATAATTACGCAGTATATTTTATGTACATAGTTTGAGAAGTTAACGTAATTGATACAATAATATTAAATGATCAGCTAAAGCCAAAGACATTTGACAACATGGAAAGATGGATTTGAACATGCAATATTTGTTAATCTAGCTCACACCTTAAAGGGATACTCCACCCTAAAATGAAAATTTTGTCATTAATCACTTACCCCCATGTCGTTCCAAACCCGTAAATGCTTCGTTCGTCTTTGGAACACAATTTAAGATATTTTGGATGAAAACCGGGAGGCTTGTGACTGTCCCATAGACTGCCAAGTAAGTTACACTGTCAAGGTCCAGAAAAGTATAAAAGACATCATCAGAATAGTCCATCTGCCATCAGTGGTTCAACCGTAACAAACACAAAAATAACAACATTATTCAACAATTCCTTTGTCAACAGTCTCCTCTGTGTCTCTCCCATAGACTGTAAAGAATGATGGACGACGCACCTTCATTCACTTCCATTGAAAAAAAGTGAAGCCGCAATTGTCTCAATAGGGTGCAGCCATATTACGCTGATTTGGGACCGGAGCCTGCGCAGTAGCAAACTCAGGACCGGGGTCTGCGCAGTACAGAGTGAATTGGAGCCGCGTCCCACCCACACTCCCGCAGAGTCAATCGCAAACGCATGCCCCTGACCCTTTTTTAAAATAGCCTGACTGGTCCAATTTTTGTCTGCTGATTTTTCGTATGAGGCTTGTGTTAAAATAAGGTAAATACAACTCCAGTCTCTTCCTGAAGACCCCGAAAAAGTCCATTGGCACCTCAGTTCGCTCAGAGAAGCTGTCAGTCTCAGCTGTCAGTCTCAGCTGTCAATCATGACATCACACTCCTGTTTTTATAGCATCACATAACTAACTAAAACCAAACTTATTTTAAAAATGAACACCCTAACATACATCAGCGTGATAAAATCTACATCAAATGACATAAACCATGTTTAGAAAACATAATATTTAAAGTGAAATTTAATTATTTAGTTTGTCCCTCATCCCATTAGATTACATGGAGCAGGCGGGGTTTATGACCTATACTGTGACCAGCCACATGGGGGCGATCGAAACACGATGGCTTCACTTTTGAGGACTAGTGAGGCACACTTGGTCTCTCCACATCACCGTCTGCTCTTCTGTGTCAGCCACGCCACAAGTGTGCGCTGTTTCTAGGTGTATTAAGCTTTGATTTGAAAGAAAACCGATACAGAAGATGATACAGAAGAGCATATGCAGCATACGGTGATATGGAGAGACACAGAGGAGACTGTTGACAAAGTAATTGTTGAATAAAGTCATTATTTTTGTTTTCGTCGCTTACAAAAAGTATTCTTGTCGCTTCATAACATTACGGTTGAACCACTGATGGCAGATGGAGTATTCTGATGATGATTTTATACTTTTCTGGACCATGACAGTGTAACATACTTGGCAGTCTATGGGACAGTCACAAGCCTCCCGGTTTTCCAATTATAATATTTTTTCCAAAATCCAATTATAATTTTTGACATGACGCTTTGAAATGGCATTTGATAAACGAGTGAACCTTACCTTGTGTTTTCGACATCATTTAGAATCTGTCCGTGTGCAATTCAAAACATATAACGTGCACAAAATATACGATTTTTTTTCCTTGGTCACATGAACACGGGGAATCACGAATATGACGAGTGGTGATTTTTCTCAGGTGACCTCCGCGATCCAATCCGGGTTTTTGGTCAAACCACATGACATGAATGCAAGAGTGGTGGATAAGAAATAGACGTTTGTTAATCGCTAATGTGAATAAACTGGCTTACGTCATTTACACAAACGCTCAGAATTATTTTACCCGATATACACGTGTAACATGTTTTCATAAATAAACATGAGATTTTGCTGGTAGTAAAAGCGTTGTTTTCCCAATAGAACTCAGCTACTACTCTGCTCCTGAACTTGCACTGCTGTTGCCACGAGGCTGTGCTGTATGGCAAATTGAGCAAATGTCTTTATTTAATTTTGAGCCTTCCCTTGTCATAATTACGCAGTATATTTTATGTACATAGTTTGAGAAGTTAACGTAATTGATACAATAATATTAAATGATCAGCTAAAGCCAAAGACATTTGACAACATGGAAAGATGGATTTGAACATGCAATATTTGTTAATCTAGCTCACACCTTAAAGGGATACTCCACCCTAAAATGAAAATTTTGTCATTAATCACTTACCCCCATGTCGTTCCAAACCCGTAAATGCTTCGTTCGTCTTTGGAACACAATTTAAGATATTTTGGATGAAAACCGGGAGGCTTGTGACTGTCCCATAGACTGCCAAGTAAGATAAAATGTAAAAAAACACAAAATCATAAAAGACAACATTAAAGTTGATCCACCTGCCATCAGTGGTTCAACCGTAACAAACACAAAAATAACAACATTATTCAACAATTCCTTTGTCAACAGTCTCCTCTGTGTCTCTCCCATAGACTGTAAAGAATGATGGACGACGCACCTTCATTCACTTCCATTGAAAAAAAAAGTGAAGCCGCAATTGTCTCAATAGGGTGCAGCCATATTACGCTGATTTGGGACCGGAGCCTGCGCAGTAGCAAACTCAGGACCGGGGTCTGCGCAGTAGAGAGTGAATTGGAGCCGCGTCCCACCCACACTCCCGCAGAGTCAATCGCAAACGCATGCCCCTGACCCTTTTTTAAAATAGCCTGACTGGTCCAATTTTTGTCTGCTGATTTTTCGTATGAGGCTTGTGTTAAAATAAGGTAAATACAACTCCAGTCTCTTCCTGAAGACCCCGAAAAAAGTCCATTGGCACCTCAGTTCGCTCAGAGAAGCTGTCAGTCTCAGCTGTCAGTCTCAGCTGTCAATCATGACATCACACTCCTGTTTTTATAGCATCACATAACTAACTAAAACCAAACTTATTTTAAAAATGAACACCCTAACATACATCAGCGTGATAAAATCTACATCAAATGACATAAACCATG
Source organism: Cyprinus carpio (assembly GCF_018340385.1). Lineage (NCBI taxonomy): Eukaryota > Metazoa > Chordata > Actinopteri > Cypriniformes > Cyprinidae > Cyprinus > Cyprinus carpio. The sequence continues at coordinate 20,207,449 of NC_056615.1, forward strand.
TTTAGAAAACATAATATTTAAAGTGAAATTTAATTATTTAGTTTGTCCCTCATCCCATTAGATTACATGGAGCAGGCGGGGTTTATGACCTATACTGTGACCAGCCACATGGGGGCGATCGAAACACGATGGCTTCACTTTTGAGGACTAGTGAGGCACACTTGGTCTCTCCACATCACCGTCTGCTCTTCTGTGTCAGCCACGCCACAAGTGTGCGCTGTTTCTAGGTGTATTAAGCTTTGATTTGAAAGAAAACCGATACAGAAGATGATACAGAAGAGCATATGCAGCATACGGTGATATGGAGAGACACAGAGGAGACTGTTGACAAAGTAATTGTTGAATAAAGTCATTATTTTTGTTTTCGTCGCTTACAAAAAGTATTCTTGTCGCTTCATAACATTACGGTTGAACCACTGATGGCAGATGGAGTATTCTGATGATGATTTTATACTTTTCTGGACCATGACAGTGTAACATACTTGGCAGTCTATGGGACAGTCACAAGCCTCCCGGTTTTCCAATTATAATATTTTTTCCAAAATCCAATTATAATTTTTGACATGTTTGGCAAAACCACCATTAAAGATACTTTTCATTGTCTATAGCACTCTCCCCTACAATACAATTTTTTTTTCAAACAATTTTCAGCCTTAGATGACTTTTTTTCCATATCAGTCTACACTCCATACACCATAATGGTGGGGGGAAAACAGGTTTTTAACATATTTGCAAATTTATAATAAAGAATAAAATAAATAAAAACTCTTACCTTATCTGGGACAGCTGAAATTAAGCTCAGCAGCATTCATATTGCTTGTAGATGTTACTACCCTTCAAGTGAAGTTAACCTGTGGCAAATTCAATTGAATGGGTATGATTTGGAAAGGCACACACATTTTAATAAAAGGTCTAATGACTAATAATGCATATCAGAGCAAAAACCAAGCCCTGAGGTCAAAAGAACTGCCTGTAGTGCTCAGAAACATGTTTGCGTCAAGCCACACATCTGGGGAAGAATTTAGAAAAAAATGCTGCTTCATTGAAGGGTCACCGAAGCATGTAGTCTCTGTTACTCTTAATGGAAGACGTTTGAAACAACCAGGACTCTTCCTAGAGCTGGCCTCCTGGCACAAACTGAGCAACTGATGGAGAAGGGCCTTGTCTAGACTGGTGACCAAGAACCTGATGGTCACTCTAGTTAAGCTCCATGATCATATGTGGAGACAGGAGAAATCTACACAACGACAAACATAACTGCAACACTCCTCCAATCTGGGCTTTATGGTGGTGTGGCAAGACTCAATCCTCTCTTCAGTAAAGACACATGAAGACCCTCAGACTCTGAGAAACAAGATTCTCTGGTCTGATAAACCTCAGTTCCAAGCATCCTGTTTGAAGGAAACCAGCTCTGCTCATCACCTGCAGAGTAGCATCCCAAAAGTAAAGTGTGCTGGTAACAACCTCATGCTGTGGGGCTGTTTTTCAGCGGCAGGGACTGAGGGACTCGTCAGAGTAGAAGAAAAGCTCAGTGCACCAAAATATTGAGATAGCCTTAATGAACACCCAGTCCAGAGCATTCAGAACCTCAGACTGGGTGGAAGGTTTACCTTCCAACAGGAAAACGACCCTAAACACACAGCAAGAGTGGCTTTTATGAAACTCTGTGAATGTCCTTGAGTGGCCCAGCCCCATCCTGGGCTTGAACCCAATCAAATATTTCTGAAGAAAGCTGAAAATATGTGTCTGCCCCCATCCAACCTGACAGAGCTTGAGAGGCGAGGAGGTGAGGAGAAGAATGGCAGATATTGCCAAAATGAATGGTGATGAGTAAAGCTTGTTGCATCAAACAAGAAAGGCTTGAGACTGTAAAGGTGCTCCAGCTAAATTTTTACTTAATGGTATGAATACTTATGCAATGTACTTATTACTTATTTGTGACAATTCTGTTTTTGCTTTGTCAGTATGGTGTATGGAGTGTAGATTAATGTGGAAAAAGTAATTTAAAGCAGTTTAACATAAGGCAACAACAACAAAACATGAGAAAAAATGGAGGGGTATGAATACTTTCGCAAGGTACTGTACGTACATACATACATATGTAACAGGGTGATGAATGAGTTCGGGACTACACTTTCCATAAGTCTGTGGGGTAGCTTAATTACATCTGCACCTTCTATAAATAGATTCACATTAGTATTGCGTTCTCTCATCTCATTCATCTATTGACGTTACAAACAAGCGTGCGCTAAGATCAGAGTAATTTGTGTGTTAGGTCATCTTCATTTAATTAAAGAATCCCGCTTGTATTACTGGTGATTGGCCTGGCAACACAGTCTTCAGAATTAATGAATGATATGAGTGCATAATGTTCAAAGGTACTAAGAATTGAGTTTTCTAATGAACATTTTATGAAGATGGTTGTTTTCATAAAGATTTGTTTTATAGGTCTCTTAAAGGAGAACCACCCGGTTGGTTTTTAATTCCTCTTTCATAGATCCAGATATTTTAAAGGTATTGGATTGGATTAAAGATGTAAATGCTCAATTCAAGGTACTTACAATAAGCTTTTGTGTTGCAGGACTAGCACGACTATTGTTACTATATTTTTTTATTGTGGTGAATTGCCCAGTGCTCTTTTATTTAAATTAGTGGTTGTGTATTTTCACACTGATAGTTGTGCCCTGTTTGGAGCCCTGTGGCATGTCAAAGGTGTTCTTCTCTTTCCTTGTTTTCCTTGAATGAGGTTGGTCTTTAATGTTTTGGATATTTATTATTTTATGTGAAAGTTGGTATCTGCGAATTGTAATAAAACTGCTTGTAAAAGTAATAAAGCTTTCACTACAGTTTGTGGCTAGTTATTAGCCCTCCCTGATTTGGTGGGTTACACATACATACATACATTTGTGGGGAAGTTGTGGCCTAGTGGTTAGAGAGTTTGACTCCTAACCCTAGGATTGTGTGTTCGAGTCTCGGGCTGGCAATACCACAAGTGAGGTGTCCTTGAGCAAGGCAATGAACCCCCGACTGCTCCCCGGGCGCCGCAGCATAAATGGCTGCCCACTGCTCCGGGTGTGTGTTCACGGTGTGTGTGTGTGTTCACTGCTGTGTGTGTGCACTTTGGATGGGTTAAATGCAGAGCACGAATTCTGAGTATGAGTCACCATACTTGGCTGTATATCATGTCACTTTTTTATATATATATACATACAGTGGTGGCCAAAATTATTAGAATACTAGTATTTTCCAGCTAAAATGGTTTTAAGTCAGTTATTTCTATCTTTTGCTGTAGTGTGTCAGTAGGAGATATCAGTTTACATTTCCAAACATTAATTTTGCCATTAACTGTAATAATCCAGTGATATTTTTGTTTGCACAAGGAGTCTGACAACAGCCAGTGCTCCACACAGAGATCTGATCTATTTGTTCTTTAATAAATATTTAATATGTGATTTTTTTTTTATACTTATGCCCCAGCACTGCTTCTGAACCTATAAGACAGTGTAGAAAATGAATGGATTTTGCAGCATTTTTTAGGTAATACTGCTTTGTTGTAAAGCACGCACCCAAGAATTTCACTCAACAGTACATTTGTATATACAGTAATGTTATTTATAGGAATTAAGTCATGTGATTTGATTAAACCGATGTGATTGTCAGTCATACAGTTAACCTGTTTTTGACACATCACATGAGTCATATGTATATGGGTTCTCTGTATATAAAAGCTTGTTCGTAAGCACTGACTTGGTTCATTAACACATTTACAGATCATAATTTTATCCAAATGGAAATTTCCCTCATGTTTGAACTATTATTAAAAACGGATTTAGTAATTTGATTTGCGAATAGGAAACACTGAGTTTATTGCACTTTAAACTATAGGTATGCCATGGGTATCCACGCTGTGGCCCCTGTCAAAGCAAGCATGCAACTCAGCGTTTTGCATTGACAGCTGTACCAATGCAATCCTTTGAATGTGTGCAGCTACAGAACAGTCTACTCTTCAAACAAAAGGAGGACCATTGACCTCATGCATACACATAGTGAAAAGTCAGACTCACCAGGGCCCCTGCCCTAACCAGTTCAAGTGTATTTGTTTCAGGGACAGAGGAGGTAGCATTTAAAGGATTTTGCCACCATCAACAAAAAGGGCAACACAGGTTATCTATTTCTCTTTTGCCTCTTAACATCTCTCTCTCCCTCTCTACTCTCTCACTCCCTCTTTCCCCAGAGGATAAGCAAAGAGGGATTTGCCTCGGAATCAACAAGGTAAGCGATGAAAACTTTTTTGTATATATCTGTAATTCTTAATATTCAGTTCATTGACTGAAATGTCAACACAATGTGAATGGAACTGGTAGTTATCTTAAGATAAGCATGTCCATTACATAAATTACAGAAATGTTTTATCTCTTAATGACTATCTAGCCTGGGATATCATAAATAATTCTCATGTTTTAATGAGACAGGCTTCTCCATTTCAATATGTTGGAGTATACTGAAAAGGTTGTAACATCTGTATTTTTAAGCTTCTTGTGTGAAGAAATTTGATGAACAAAATGAATTATGCAACTATAAAGAAATCTATTTCTGTGAAGCCTGAGGAATGTTTTTAAATAATACGAAATTCGTAATGCTATTTTGGAAATTTATCTAAAAATGCTCAAATGCTTCTGTGTTTAAATTGGGTAATTTTGATGTATTAATATTAATACATGTTAATATTTAATTTAATATAATATTTTTAATCTACTAAATTACACTTTTTGCCAAAAGATGTGGAAATTATAGTTATATATATATATATATATATATATATATATATATATATATATATATATATATATATATGTATTATTTGTATATTTTTTTTATTAGTTTTACAAGATTTTTGTGCCATTTATTAATGTGTATAAGCATCTATGTGTAAAATCAAAACTTTCATCCTTTCTGTTTAGTGTATATCACCTTCCTGCACAGTTGCAAAAAAAAATGTAACATCTGTATTTTTAAGTTGAAAAAAACATGATAAATGATTTATGCAAGCTTGAGAAGTAATTTTAAAAAATAGATATTGTTTATAATACAAAATTTGTAATGCTAGTTTACTCATTTATTTTTAAAACAAGCATGCGCAGATGCTTTTGTGCTTAACTTGAGTGAGTTACTCAATAATATTAATATGTTTCATTTGTTGAATGACAAAATTTGTGTTGAAATATCTGTGGATATTTTAGCTGGTTTGAAGAGAAAAAATTGCTTGATTTTGTTTTATTTATGTTTTTGGTTTATTATAGGAAGTCTTTTTGTGACATTTATTAATTTCTGTATGTGTAAAATTAAAACATCTCTCCTGTCTGTTTAGTGTACTTTCTCCTTCCTGCATAGTCAAAGCGTGTGTCAGGATGTACAGCTTTATGGGCGGTGGCCTGTTCTGTGCCATTATTGGGAACATCCTAATAGTGGTTTCCACAGCGACAGACTATTGGATGCAGTATCGCCTCTCAGGCAGCTATGCCCACCAGGGCCTGTGGAGGTACTGCATGGCCAACAAGTGCTACATGCAGACAGCAAGTATAGGTAAGCAAATATATTCAAACTCCAGTTTTTATGTGTCTATGCATTCATGGCTATTTTAAGTCATTTTGAAGTTATAAGTCATGTGTAGATTCAACAACATCATACAAGAAATCTGGCACTTGCATTTGAGCTTCTAGACCATTTTTGCCTGTAGATGGCAGTGCTTTAATATTTGTGCCATACAGAGCTCCACACTCTGGTTTGTGTTGTCTGAGCCTTGCACAGTCATATTCTGAACAGGTGCTCCAAAGTTGTTCCCCTGGTCTCATAAGATGGCATCTGAAATTACAGGAGCTGTACTCTGGTTCGTTCAAGGTGATTCTGCAGGGACAGTTATTCAAAGATCACATGAGAAAAATCAGACACACAGTGATAAGATATGGCTGGGATGAGAAGAGAATGAACATACCCATGTTGACTGTTGTTTTATGATCGTTTCTTGTCTGTTTCCCCAGCATACTGGAATGCCACACGGGCATTCATGATCCTATCGGGAATGGCGTGCTTTGCGGGCATCATGGCAGGCATCCTCTCATTTACCAATTTTTCTGCCTTTGAGAGATTCAGTCGTTCCTTTGCAGCAGGAATCCTGTTTTTCATCTCCAGTGAGTCACAAAACACAGGCACAATGAGCTGTAGACTGTGAAATTTTAGTACATTTAAGTATAACTTAAAACTCAAAGTTCTCAAAGTCAAAAATATAGATGGCACACTACGTTTCCTCTCTCCATTTTTAACCCATCACTTTTTTTCACACCCAGCTTTGTTTGTGCTGCTGGCTATGGCGATCTACACTGGCGTAACCCTAAGCTTTCTGGGCAAGCGGTTCGGAGACTGGCGCTTCTCCTGGTCCTACATACTGGGATGGGTGGCCATGCTCATGACCTTCTTTGCAGGTTATAAAAAAAACTCATAGAATGCTATTTAATGCAACTGTATGTAGTTTTGTGTATTTTTGTGACTTTGGACCCCCCTTCAATTAAGCAAGTGGAATACACTGTCGTAATTACAGTGGATAGTTGTACACACATTTGTTGCTACCATAAAGCAATCTGCATTTTTTGGTGGAATTTCATACCCGCTCATCGAATTTATGTACTCCCCAAACAGACTTTTGGAAGGAGCATTAAAAAAATCCCATTTGCCTTATTTGAAGTAGGTGTACCATGGGAATGATTTTGAAACTGATATTTCAAGGTAGAAAACCTACATACAGTTGCTTTAAGGATTGCACTGACTCAGAAGTTCAAGTGGTAGAACATAATAAATTAAGTTTTATGGCGTGCTGAAAGTTCTGAAATGATCTCGTGGTACAGAATGGAAATAATATACCTAAGGATGTGGTTGAAAGGACTTTGCTTGACCTCATGATAAAGTTCTATCAAAAAAATAAAACCAGGATTTGCATGCAGACCAAACTCATGTTAAAAAGCACATTAAAATGTCAGTGTGCCTGTTCTCAAAGGGATAGTTCACTCAAAAACGAAAATTATATCATTAATAACTCACTCTCATGTCATTCCAAACCCGTAAGACCTTAGTTCATCTTCGGAACACAAATTAAGATATTTTGATGAAATCCAAGAGCTCTTTGACCCTCCCATAGACATCAAGGGTACTACCACAATCAAGGCACAGACACGTAGTAAGGACATTGTTAAAATGGTCCATGTGACATCAGTGGTTCAACTGTAATTTTATGAAGCTATGAGAAATCTTTTCTGTGTGCAAAGAAAACTAAAATAATTTTATCAAACAATTCTTCTCCTCCGCGTCACCCTAGGGCGCCATTTTGGGAGTATCATGACACATGCTAGTGTTCTCCTCTAAATGTTGTGTACATGTAGGAAAATCATGTGCAAGCTTTGTGATACTCTCCAAAATGGCGCTCTTGGGTGACGCGAAAGAGAAGAATTGTTGAATAAAGTTATTTTAGTTTTCTTTTCGCACAAAATGTTTTCTCGTAGCTTCATAAAATTACGGTTGAACCACTGATGTCACATGGACCATTTTACCGATGTCCTTGCTACGTTTCTGTGCCTTGATTGTGGTAGGACCCTTGATGTAAAAAAAAAAAAAAAGTTATCTTTGGGTGAACTAACCCTTTAATATATGGTGACCTACCAATAGTTTGGAATAAACAAAAACAGCTAGGTAAATATAATTGACATTACGTGTACGTGCTTATTCTTTCATGTATTTATTTCAATTTTATTTGATACTAGAACAAATATTCACACTTATTTAAATGTTTATGATTTGATAATTGTCTTTTGCAGGGATATTCTACATGTGTGCCCACAGAATGTATGAATCCCGGAGAGTGGTTGGAAGTCGCTAACCTGAAGAAGGAAAAACTGCAGGCAGCAGAAAGTTTTGGCTCAGAAATCATCAGGAACTTCATCACACCCTAATGTTATATAAGTTTAATAACTTTAAACTTAAAAAATACACTGACAAATTTATAGTTTAAAACCACATTGAAGGACTCTTTTTTTTTTTACACATGCACATATATTTGTATAATTCTGCACAGATAAAAATACCAGCCTTCACAAGTGTTTATTTCACTTTTCATAATTTTTTTTTTCAATAAAATTCCACATCAAATCATTTTCTGTGAAATTTCTGTCTTGATATATTGTAGCACTGTAACACATTATTTCATTACTTCACATAAACACATTTTTAGAGCCTCTTTCATTGGAAGTTAGAGCTTGTACATGTAGTTATATTTAACTGTTTTGCAGTATAATTTCACATTTAGTGTTGTGTTGTTTTTGCAACTGTTCCTAAGCATTTTTTTCACCACGTAGACATGAGTATCAGACTTGTTTCACAGTGTCACACCAGCTCAAATACATATTCAGCAAGTATGGCACATCCTGTGTTAAGCAGTTGTGAGGAAAATGGAGTAAAACAAATATCGGAGCTGGGTTTACATTTTTATATAGCAGTAAATGGGCGTATTTTGAGACCCTCATCACATATTAATTTTTATATATTTATTATTATTATTATTATTTTTTTTTTTTTTATTTTTTTTTTTTATTTTTTTGCAGCTATTACGTTTTATCAGGGCTTAGTATGCCAGCTCTTTCAAATATTTATTTCAGAATATTTTTGCTTTCCCTCTTTTATTCATAGAAATGGTGGTCCTTCCTCATCTGAACTTTTTCCCAAGTGATGTACAAAAAGTAGAAGTAGTCTTTGTAGTGTAGAAAGTCTTGCAAAAATATTCAAAGTCAGAGTTCCAGAAGACAATATAAGACTTTATTGGAAGAAACAACAAACATTCCAATATGTGTATGCTATATTTTCATAAGACATGAGCATGAATAAAGGTATCAATTTAACTGATATTCAAAATCGTAAGCAAACTGTTTTGTTTATGTTTCATATATCTGCGTATATCTCGTGTATCCTTGTTTTGGTTTCTCATTTTAAATGATGAATATAAGTGTGCCATTTGCATTTGGAAGCTGTTGCTGTGAACCTGCTTCATGCGAGGAGCTCTCAAAGAATCTCTCTATACAAGTGAAACAGACAATTGTTAGGATTCAAAGACAAAACAAATCCATTAGAGAGATAGCAGGAACATTAGGAGTGGCCAAATCAACAGTTTGGTACATTCTGAGAAAAAAAGAACACAGTAGTGAGCCCAGCAACATAAAAAGGCCTGGACATCCACGGAGGACAACAATGGTGGATGATTGGAGAATCCTATCCATGATAAAGAAAAACCTTTTCACAACATCCAGCCAAGAGAAAGACACTCTACAGGAGGTAGGCGTATCACTGTGAACGTCTACAATCAAGAGAAGAATTCATGAGAGAAAATACAGAGGGTTCACCACAAGGTGCAAACAAGGCCAGATTAGACCAAAAACCATCCAAAAAAAAAAAAAACAGACCACTTCTGGAAAAGTATTCTTTGGATGGCTGACATTAAGCTCAACCTATACCAGAATGATGGGAAGAAAAAAGTATGGATAAGGCTTGGAACAGCTCATGATCCAAAGCATACAACATCATCTGTAAAAAAACATGGTGGAGGCAGTCTGATGGCATGAGCATGTATGGCTTCCAGTGGCTCTGGGTTACTGATGTTTACTGATGATGTGACAGAAGACAGAAGCAGCCGGAACAATTCTGAAGTGTACAGGGATATACTGTCTGCAAAGATTCAGCCAAATGAAGCAAAGTTGATTGAATGGCGCTTCATAGTACAAATGGACGATGACCCAAAAGATACAGCAAAAGCAACCCAGGAGATTTTGAAGGTAACAAAGTGGAATATTCTGCAATGGCCAAGTCAGTCCCCTGATTTTGACCTGATTGAGCATGTGTTTCACTAGCTGAAGTCAAAACTAAAGGCATAAAGACCCACAAACAAGCAACAACTGAAGTCAGCTGCAGTAAAGGCCTGGCAAAGCATCACAAAGGAGAAAACCCAGTCTCTGGTGATGTTCAAGAGTTCCAGACTTAATGCAGTCATTGCCTGCAAAGGAGTCTTGACAAAATATTACAAATGAACCTTTTATTTATGATTATATTTGTTTGTCCAATTTGATTAGAGCCCCTGAAAATGGGGGGAACTCTGTATAAAAATTATTGTAATTCCTAATCATTTTATGTTATATTTTTGTTCAACCCCTTGAAGCTTAAAGGCAAGGCAAGGTAAGGCAAGTTTATTTATATAGCACATTTCATACACAATGGTAATTCAAAGTGCTTTACATAAAATAAAGTAAAATAATCATGAAAAAAATCATGAAAAAAAATGTCCAAAGCGACTTACAGTGCATTCAGTCTATATATATTTTTTACCAGTATGTGTGTTCCCTGGGAATTGAACTGTGGGATTACAAATTTAAGAATCTGTTGAAAATATACTGATCCTATGTTCTGACATAACATCACATGAAAAACTAAGGTGAAGTACATTGTATTGAGCATTTATGGTAAAAATGATGACATCAGACAAATGATTTTCTTAAGCAAAGTTTGTAGCAAGAGTTTTCTGTCAGTTCCTGTTCTCTTATTGTTAGTCAGATGAACCAGATTACTGAGACTATCACCTTTTGTTTGTAATGGCTCTTGGTGCCTCTGCCCCAGTCTTTGAGTAGTTATGCTGATTGGATTAGGACTGGTGAAATGGGGCAGGTTGCTATACCTGAATACTTCATTTGCATGCTTTATTTAAGGTTGTCACCCAGGTGCTTTGTCTCCATTTCTAAGCACTGCCCCTAAACGTATATAAACTACAATGTATCACTGCCTTAGTTAGACTTTTGATGACTGCAGCACCACACAGCTCATTCTCAATAAAGAGTCCTGGTGAAGATACCCAAGAGTCTCCTCGTCTTCGCTTCTGAGTTTCCTACAGTTTTGGTGCCGTGACCCAGATAGAGCTTCTTACCTCAAATCGTTAACAGACTAGATATCCTCTGCTTTGCCAGGGAAGAAAGTTCATCCTCTGTTAAGTCAGGGAAGGTTAACAGCAGTTACAGTGTGTTTTAACATATTGGTCTATCCTCTGCTTTGCCAGGGAAAGTTAACAGTTTTTTATATGTTAACAAGTGTATCCTCTGCTTGCCAGGGAAGTGTTAGAAGTGTCCTGTTGTGTCACAAAGACTTTACAAAATGTTGAGAAGGAATGCTAAGCTGATCCCAACAACTAAGAAAGGTGGACTAGCTACTCCTTTGTGGACAGACAGTGAGTTCAAATCATTGTTAGGAGAGCACATGGACGCAATAGGGACAGAGTCAGTCAGATTTGACTTTATAAAGAAATTTGGTATTGATTCAGAAAAAGGTACTTGGAGCATGTATCAGAAAGAAAAACATAAAAGGCATTATCTGCTGCCACAGAGAGTTTAGTTCAGCAATAGCACATGAACAAGCTCAATGTATTGCTAAGTTAAAAGAACAAAACAAACAGCTGCATACTCGAGTGACCTGTCTCACTAAAAAGGTGGGCCATAACAAGGACTCAACCAAAAGTGATTTAAACAACCACCAGTCAGATGAAAGTTATCCTGACTTACAGTCTTCATGTAGACAGTAGGACAGTGGCAATACTGGAAGGATGGAGAAAGATGTAAATGCATTTGAAGTATGTGGAGCAAGACAAAGGGCTCAGAGTAGGGTAGAATGGGTTGAAAGTGTTCCATCTGCAGCCCCCATACTCCAGTCACAAGCAGTCCGTACAGCTCTAGGTCCCGATGCCATATAAAGACTTGCTGAGAGTTTGCTATCAGTGCATGGAAATTTCTCTCAGTTCAAGAGAGAGTTGTCTAAGAAGATGCGCCTCTATGATATGTCTCTAGCTGAAGTTATCCAGCTAATATCCCAACTTTTGACAGAGTCCGAATTCAATGATTTTGAAATGCTGTAAATAATTCTGAGTTTCGACATGCAAGTAAAGATGAATTGAGAGAGGGAGCTCTGAGAAAGTTAAGAACATTGTTGGACTAAAAGTGGGTTGTTCAAAGGTCACTTGTTGTGTACAGAAGAAGGATGAAACTGTAAGTGAGTACACTGAAAGGTTTTGTCAGTCAGCTGCAGCATACAGTGGAATAGCTGACACTCCAGAGAAGGTACTGGATCATAAAGGACCACTAGTTCGAGCATGGTTTGATGGCCTTTTTTGTCAGAGTACAGATCTGCTTTGCCGTTCTTAGATATAACATGGTCCACTGGAAGCTTGCAAAACAACTTGGACAGGTTAGCTACATGGGAAAGAGATGCTGATATTAAGGCAAAAATAAAGATTGCAGCAGCATCCTTTTAGGTCAACACAAAGCACCGAAAGAAACGTAAAAATCCTAAGAAGGAAGGCAGTTGTAATTACTGTGGTAAACCTGGACACTGGATGAAAGAGTGTAGGAAAAGCAAGAAGACATTAGGAGGAATGAACAGCTTTACTCAGCTCCTACTCAGTCTACTTACTGCTCTGAAGCAGCCCCTTCCCACTTCACCAAACTGTTGGCACAGCTTGCTCAAGTGTTAACTGTTAGGGCTGTGAGTGCTTAACTTCTCCAGTAATGTACAACAAAGATGAAAGATTCTTTGTAAATAAAACTACAGGAAGGTGACTGTCACTTCCTTTCATTGAGAGAACCTCAGAACCTTCCTTTCATTGAGATTCACCTCAGACATCTATGAACAAGTTTCATGAGGACAAAGAGTCATCTGAGTGAATCTACATGGGAAATGGACTACAGAAAACAGATTTCACAGCTATTCAGGTGCCATGGACTTCAGGACTTCTACTCTTATGCTACATGGTTTTCTGTGTCATCATGTAGTTTCCACAACATGTTACCATCCGTGTCGTATGTGTCCACAGTTATGGTTCTAAAAAGAACTATTACACCTAAGTAAATCTAGTACAAGACACAGTATAAGTTATATGTGCCTGTAACCATTTCAAGTTACATGACTGCAAGATGGGGCTTATATTAACAAAAATAAGCCATAGAATGGACTTATGAAGGTTTATGTGAGAGTTGTTAGAACTCTCAGAGGGGGGACTGTGGGATTACAAATTTAAGAATTTGTTTAAAATACGCTGATCCTATGTTCTGACATAGCATCACACGAAAAACTAAGGTGAAGTACATTGTATTGAGCATTCAAGGTAAATATGATGACATCAGACAAATGATTCTCTTAAGCAATGTTTGTAGCAAGAGTTTCCTGTTAGTTCCTGTCCTCTTACTGTTAGTCAAATGAACTAGATTACTGAGACTATTACCTTTTGTTCATATTGGCTCTTGGTGCCTCTGCCCCAGTCTTTGAGTAGAAATGCTGATTGGATTACTGGTGAAATGGGGCAGGTTGCTATACCTGAATACTTCACTTGCATGCTTTGTTAAAGGTCGTCACCCAGGTGCTTTGTCTCCATTTCTAAGCACTGCCCCCTAGATGCATATAAACTATAATGTATCACTGCCTTAGTTAGACTTTTGATGACTGCAGCGCCACGCAGCTCGTTCTCAATAAAGAGTCCTGCTGAAGATAACCAAGAGTCTCCTGGTCTTCAATTCTGAGTTTCCAACAGAACCCACAACCTTTTGCGCTGCTAATGCAATGCTCTACCACTGAGCCACAGGAACTGGTGGTGTTCTTGTGGCATACACCACGTGTATATGCACCTAACTGTATTTCATCACCCTCTTTAAAAATGCAATTCATGTCCTCTTTTTTTCCTTATTCTGTTACAAACTATGTAAAAACTCAACAAACCAACATAGTTCCTCCAAATGTTGTCTCAGCAACAAAGAAATTCATATTGAATTTCATGTGTTACAATACTTCTTGGTTTACAATAGTAGTCTCAAAAATATTTGTAAAAATGCAGTATGTCAGCTTGAATTGTAAACTTTTCTTCACTTCACCTCAAAAAAATTATTATAATAACTCTTTTTTTATGTATTGGCAAACAAGCAGCTACTGTTTATTTGTATGGTGAAGGCTGACATTTTCAAAGCTTTTTGACAAGATTACGTTTAAATAACTGAATCAGAAAATATTCTGACAATAAAGGTACAGTAAAGTAATATGCATAGCTCTGGCTTTATCTTGAATATGTGACATCTTTTTTATTGAAACAGCAGAGGATACAGTGCATACCACAAAGAAACATTTTCATGCCATCAATCTCATCTAAAAACTTGCTTATAAAAAGTTTTATTAAACTTTAGATTCACACTCAGTATCTGCAATATTTGGAACGGAATCACAGCTTTCTTCTCTAGTGCCTTGCTGTGAGAGACTTTGGTCTTCCTCCATAAGTGCTCTGTGAAAAATCCCAGACAGACTTTGGTTGCAGCGTCGACTAACATCCAGTCCCATGCAGAAATACAGAACCGGGTTCACGCAACTGTTGAAATAGGCTAAGTGTGAAGCCATAGTCCATCCTTCTTTTACTGCCTTGTTGTTTTTGTCCACCAACTTGACCAGCCCTAGAAAGTGGTATGGAGCCCAACATAAGAAAAAGGCACAGACCAGTACAGCAAGAATTCGAAGAGGCCTCGATTTTCCAGAGAGTCGCGTTCTGCGTATCCCAACAGCAGCTAGTATGTAACAGATAAGGATGACCAGGAAGGGCAACAAGAATCCACAGATGAAACGAATGAAGTAGTAGATATACTTTGCTGAATTGTCACCTGCTTCTGCTCCTTTCTCCTGAAAATCAAATTATAAATACACATTTACATATTTGCTACTATTTATTATATAATTAATTACATAATAATATGAAAGGTGATTCATGCAGTAACCTTCAGCGAGCATTGGCTCACGTTGTTCTTGTAAGGAAAGACTTGACGGTACACAAAGTATGGTGAACTAAAAGTCACTGCCACAATCCAAACTCCCACACTGACCACACGAGCGGCACATAACGTCCGCCGTTCTCTGGTGAGCACTGGACGCCAGATGCAGAGCGCTCGATCCACACTGATGACAGCCAGAAGAAAAACACTGCAGAACATGTTGGCATACTTGAAAAAACCAGTGAACTTGCAGAGAAAGAGTCCAAAAGCCCAGTGGTCATAGAAAATGAGTTTGATGAGAGAAGTGACTCGTGACAGGCAGAAGATCAGGTCCGCTACAGCGAGATTGACCAGCCATACATTAGTGACATTGGGCTTCATACGGAAGCTGGCCATCCAGATGACCACAGAGTTCCCAAAGGTGCCAAAGAAAACAATGATGGTCAGGAAGACAATGCTGAACTTATTCACAGTGTCTTCAGTGCCCACCTTAGTGTTCACAAGGGGATGGGAGTGATGAAGAAGAGTTGTGTTGGAGGTCATTCTACAATCAAGATAGATAAATGTATTAATGTTCCTTTTGGTCTGTTTATCAGTAGTTTGTTTACAACAAGAAAGACTAGGTTGCCATGGGTTCCCACAGGAATCTCTAAAATGCTCAAATAGATAACATTTTTATAATTTTGTACCTGAAGGTTGCACCATTATCTAAAATCAGACAAGAGAAAACCCCCATTGTGAGCATTACACAACAAGTGTATTCAGAATGTGTATTTGTCTGATCTTGCAAGAACTTCAAGATAAACGCAACTGGTAGGGTTTATAGTTATAGATTTTGAATTATTCAGTATTATTATTGAATTATAAATATCATGGAAACAAATATTTGGAATTTCAGAAAGAATTGTGTAAATGTCTAATTGTGTTTAATTCCGAGGTTATATATATATATACTGTATAACCAGTATTGATGTGGTTGTTCTTACCTGTTTTTACACTGCTGCAGTAATCCTTTGTGAATGAGTTAGCTGGAGTTTTATTTGACTAATATGTAATTTTTTGATAAATCAATCAGTGGCTAGTTCTTTGGTGGCTCTCTTCAGACAAAGAAGGGACAAACCAGAAGGGGAAAGAGATACACACAAACAAAAATTATATACATGTGTCTATGTCTCCTCCCCCTTCCTGTTTATCCCTTTATGAATATGTTCTAAGAAGGTTGGAAGACGTATTAAAGGAAAATGGTATCCAGTTAAATGTTGTATGTACTGTATGTCTATAAAAACATCTGCTAGTTGATTTGTTTGAGAAGGGAATCAAATTCTTACTCTTCTCTCCAAAACATTCTATAGTGGATTGATAATATTCAACTCACCTTATTGATGCTGAAGTTTATCCTGGTGCTCCAGCTGTTCAGGTTTTATGATCATTACAGTCTGTTTCATATTCTAAAAGTGAAGTCTTTCATTAAAAGTTGTGCAGCTTTTTCATTGATGTGTGAAGTTCTTTTGTGAAAATGAAAGGTGAATATTTTGATTTGCTTTCACTTTGCTGTATTATATTCTTCGATGATCCCTATCATTCAGTTTCAGTTTTCGCACACAATTTTTCTTGCCATGCTACATGTATGCAGTCATAATCATAAAGACTGTATATATATATATATATATATCAAGGTCAAGGTCATTTTTATTTATATAGCACCTTTAAACAACATTAATGCTGACCAAGGTGCTTCACAGAAACACAATACAATAATAAAAATACAGAGTTTAAAATTTAAATCATCAGCTTAACCCATAAAACCAAATAACAATCAGGAATAAGAATTTAACTCACTAAGACCAACATATCCAACATTTATAAATAGGCCTGACAAAAGAGATACATTTTCAATGATGATTTAAATGAAGATAAAGAAGATGATAACCAAACAGTTTGAGGTAACGAATTCCACAGCTTAAGGGCTAATACAGAAAAGGCTCTATCACCTTGAGATTTCAAACGAGACAATGAGACGGTTAATAGATTATCAGAGGATGATCTAAGAGATCTCTGGGGTGAGTATGGACAAATAAGGTCTGAGATGTAGACTGCATGGAGCCAGACCATGCAAGGCTTTAAACACAAAAGTTAAAACCTTGTATTCAATTCGAAATTGAACTGGTAGCCAATGTAAATGTGCTAAAATAGGGGTGATATGCTCCCTCTTTTTCTTCCCCATTAAGAAGCAGGCTGCAGCATTATGAACCAGTTGCAAATGAGAAAGGGAAAACTGGCTGACACCAGCATATAAAACATTACAATAATCAAGCCTTGTTGAAATGAAGGCATGAATAACTGTCTCTAGATCACAAAAATATAAAAGAGGTTTCAGTTTATGTAAACCCCTAAGCTGGAAAAACTAGCTCTAACAACAGAATTTATTTGCTTGTCGAATTTTAACTCTGAATCAAAAACAACACCCAGATTCTTTATATAAGTATGGATATTAGCTTGCAAGGGTCCTAGAGGACATACCATTAACCAAATGTTCCAAACACATTATATAAAGACATCAAATCCTCAAAGATAAATCTTAGAGTAAGATGCATACCTGACTTTAGAAAGATACATAACATAGAGTGTGTGGACACTCTACAGGTTTTTGACTACAGAATCGCCCTGAGCGTTTTGCAGTTTTCACTTAAATACCCAGACCAAGGCAAACATTCTCCAAAATGGAGACACGAACTAGCAATTTGAATTTGCATTGATCAAGTCGAGTTAGTACCTTTTGGGACAAAAGGTAATTCGCATGAAAGACACTGGGACATGACTATCCCTCTCTTCAATGTATCTCTTAAAGTCAAAAATATAGCCTAGCTGGCACTACATTTCCTCTGTTCATTTTTAACCCATCACTTTTTCTCACACCCAGCTTTGTTTGTGCTGTTAGCTATGTCGATCTACACTGGCGTAACCCTAATCTTTCTGGGCAAGCAGTTCGGCATGCTCATCACCTTCTTTGCTGGTGAAAGAAAGCCTCATGGACGGCTATTGAAAGTTTTGTGTATTTTTGTGACTTTGGAGCCCCCTTTAGTTAAGCGAGTGGAATACACTGTCTTAATTACAGTGGGTTGTACACCTGCATTTGTTGCTGACGCATTTTTGGCGGAATTTACCCGCTCTCCAAACTTCAAGAAAAACAAAATAATTTGCCTGATTAGAAGTCAGCCTACTATCAGATTGATTCTGAAACTGATATTTCTAGTAGAAAGCATAGATACAGTTGCTTTAAGGACTGCAATGACTCACATAAGTTTAAATGGTAGAACATAATAAAGGGATTTTTTAAATGAAGTGTTAAAAGTTATGAAATGTTCTCATATATGACATGTGGTTGAAAGGACTTTGATTGACCTTATGATAAAGTTCTGTCACAGAAAAAAAAAAAAATATGCCAGGATCTGCATGCAGACCAAACTCATATTAAAAGTGCATCACTCTTACAGTCATCTTTATGACAACCGCAAGAAAAATAGTGTGCCTGTTCTCATTATTAAATATATGGTGACCATCCAATGGTTAGAACAAACAAAAAAGCTAAATAAACATAATTTCTTATTCTTTCATGTTATTTAATTTTAGTTAATATTCAACATTCATGTTTAAAAATGTTTATGATATGATAATTGTCTTTTGCAGGGATATTCTACATGTGTGCCCACAGAATGTATAAATCCAGGAGAGTGGTTGGAAGTCGCTAACCTGGAGAAGGAAAAACTGCAAGTAACAGAAAGTTCTATCAGGACCTCCATCAGACCTTAATGTTATACCTTAGAACGGCAAAAATAAACTTACAAATTAATATCTTAAAACAGTATTAAAGGACTTTTTTATACATGCACATATATTTGTATAATTATGCACAGATAAATATACCAGACTTATTTCACTTTTCATAATTATTTTCTGTGATACACTTTCTGTGAAATTTCTCTCTTGACATATTGTAGCATTGCAATATATTATGACTTCTCATAAACACAGTTTAGAGCATCTTGTCTAAGATGTTGGAAAGTAGAGCTTGCACATATAGTAGTCTATATGTAACTGTTTTTGGAATAATTTCATCTTTAGTGTTGCAGCTGCTTTGCAACTGTTCATAAGCATTTTTTTTTTCTCCATGGGGCGAGTAGACTTGCAGTTTCACACCACCTCAAATACATAGTAAGCAAGTTTGACACATCCTGTGTTAAACACTGTGCATATTCAGTCTTATCTGGGCTTTGGTTTTATCAGCTCTTTCAAACATTAATTTTCGCAGAATGTTTTTGCTTTCACTCTTTTCACTAATAGTCCTTCCTCATCTGAACAATTCTTTAAATAAAAATTTTTACCAAGTGAGGTGCAAAAAGTAAAAATGGCCTTCTGCAAAAAAGTTCAATTGCTTTTTTTTTTCTGAAGAAGACCACTTACTCTTGAAAACTATAAAAATCAGAATTCCCCCCAAATCGTTAAAAACAGAAAACAGCTAAGAAAATCTGAATACATTGTATTTTCTTGAATTTTTTAACTTTTCTCAACAATTCTTTAAATTCTTTATTTTAGTAGGCAAACAAGTACAGCTCCTATCTGTTTGTATGGGAAAAGACTGACATTTCCAAAGCTGTTTGAATTGGTCAATAATGGTATAATATATTAAAATTCTTTTTTGGCTCTGGCTTTGTCTTGTAAATATATGACTTCTTTTTAAAGGAAACTGTAGAGGACACAATGCATACAGCAAAGAAACATTTTCATGCTATCAATCTCATTGTAAAAACGTCCTTGTAAAAAGTTCCTTTAAACTACAGTAACACAATCAGTATCTGCAGTCTTTGGAATGGAACTTTCTTCCCCATAGCCTTCCTGTGAAAGACTTTGGCCTTCCTCCATAAATGCTCTACGAAAAATCCCAGACAAACTTTGGTTGCAGTGTTGACTAACATCCAGTCCCATGCAGAAATAAAGAACTGGATTAATGCAGCTGTTGAAATAGGCCAACTTTGAAGCCATAATCAGTGCCACTTTTATAGTTTCGTTGTTTTTTTTCACCAACTTGACCAGCCATAGAAAGTGGTATGGAGCCCAACATAAGAAAAAGGCACAGACCAGTACAGCAAGAATCCGAAGAGGCCTCGATTTTCCAGAGAGTCGCGTTCTGCGTATCCCAACAGCAGCTAGTATGTAACAGATAAGGATGACCAGGAAGGGCAACAAGAATCCACAGATGAAACGAATGAAGTAGTAGACATACTTTGCTGAATTGCCACCTGCTTCTGCTCCTTTGTCCTGAAAATTAAATTATAAATATAAATTTACATATTTGCTAATATATTATTATATAATGATTACATAATAATATGCAAGGTGATTCATGCAGACATAAAAGTAACCTTCACTGAGCAGTGGCTCAAATTGTTCTTCCCGGGAAAGACTTCCCGAAACACAAAGTACGGTGAACTAAAAATCACCGCCACAATCCAAACTCCCACACTGACCACACGAGCAGCACATAACGTCCGTCGTTCTCTGGTGAACACTGGATGGCAAACGCAGAGCGCTCGATCCACACTGATGACAGCCAGAAGAAAAACACTGCAGAACATGTTGGCATACTTAAAGAAGCCAGTGAACTTGCAGAGAAAAACTCCAAAATGCCAGTGGTCATAGAAAAAATCTCTGATGAGTGAAGTGACTCTTGTCAGGCAGAAGATCAGGTCCGCTACAGCGAGATTAATCAGCCATATATTAGTGACACTGGGCTTCATAAGGAAGCCAGCCACCCAGATGACCAAAGAGTTCCCGGTGGTGCCTAAGAAAATGATGATGATGAGGAAGACAATGTTGATATTATTCACAATGTCTTCAGTGTCCACTGTAGTGTTTGCATGGTGATTTGAGACCTCAGATTGGATGCCATGGAGAAGAGTTGTATTTGTGGTCATTCTACAATCAAGACAGATAAATATATTATATATAATGTATTATAGATAAATGTTCCTTTGGTTTTTCTGTTTAACAACATATCTGTTTCTTCAAGACGTCAGTTTGAGAGCCGACTACAAAGACTAAGTTGCCATGAGTTCCCACAGGAGTTTCTAAAATGCTTGAAGTGATTATATTTTTATATTCATATCAAAAATCTGTCCTATAATCAGACAAGATAAAAACCGTTATTGTGATCATTACACCACAAGTGTATTCAAAGTGTGGTTTACTGGTCTTGTAAGAATTGCAAGATGAACACAACTGTAGTCATTGGCTTTTAAAATTGGTAGTTTGTTTACATACATACATACATACATATATTTACTATTAATAATGTGTTGATAAACCAGTGTGTGTTCTTACCTGTACACAAGTCTTTTTACTAAACAGATCGACTGCTGCAGTAATCCTTGGTGAATGAGTCACAAGTGTCTGTGTCTTTGAAATCACACCAGTGTGAACTCATCTCTGCTTTTTAGTGTCATTTATTTTGTCATTTATTCCTCTGCAGACAAAACAGGACAAACAGGAAGGGGGAGGAGAGATATATGTATATACATTTGTGTATGTCTCCTCCCTGTTCCTGTTTGTCCCTTTATGAAAGTATTCTAAGAAGGTTGGAAAATGTAAAGGCATTTTGTACATTCTTACTCTTCTCTCCAAAGCTATCTATAGTGGTTTAATAGTATTCAAGTCAGCTGACTGAGCTGCCAGGGCAGATGCTGAAGTTCATCTTGGTTCAGGTTTTATGATCATGACACCATCTTTTTCATATTTTAGCACTGGTGTTTGTGATTAAAGGCTTCTTTTTTTAGCTCTTCATAGATTCTGGCTTTGTGAAGTTTTCTGTGGTCAGTTTTTGAAACTCTCACAATAAAAACAGTTCTTGCTCTGTCATCCAACACATTCTTTTTGTCATGCAGTTTCACTGACGTGACATCCGTCTCTATGAGTTTTTGTTTTTAATTTGTAAACATATGGTTGAGCAATATCAGACAAGGAGGAAGAATGCTGTTTTCTCCAAATATCGGCTGAGAGAATGATTAAAAAACCCATTCAAGTGAGTAGTCACTTGCTTCAAAAAGTGCATTCATGCCACCCCTGAACTGCATTAAACAGTCTGTGTAAATACATCTAATGCCATTTTATATATTGTTTTGTTTTGCATTGTTTTCATGCAACCATGATATGTATCAGGTGGTAGAAAATCATGTTGCAAACTAATGTACTTTTAAGAGCACTCATTGTTCAACAGGTGTATTCAAAAAGCGATTACTTAAATTCAGGTTTTACCATTTAAACACAAAAGACATTTGAACTGGGAAAACATATCATGGCTTTTTTGCTAACTAGTGTTGTAGTACTCGAGAAAGGTCTCAGTCTTGAACCTAACATTATTTTTTGAAGGTCTTAGTCTCGTCTCGGTCTCGTCCTCATTTGTACTCGAACTGGTCTTGGTCTTAGACTGAAAGGACTTGGGATTTTATTTCAAGCCCAGTCAAGACCACAACTGCGGGGATATCACTAAATTGCAGGTGCATTGTCTGATTAGTTTGTTAACATCATTAAAGTGATAATGTAAAACTTACTGCTTCAAATATAATCAATAGCTTATTTCTAATATGATTTAATTTGATACTGCTTTGCCAGTCAGAATTTCACCAAAATGAATACAAATGCACAAAAAATTCAAGAAAAGTACTTGTGTGAGATCTTGTTTTTAAATTATAAGCAATATCACAAGAACAAGAGAGCTGATTTCACGAATATGAGCATGACTGCAAAACATGATACAAGAAATTAACATTAAGTGAATTACATTTTAGAAAACTTTTTTTTTTCTTTGCTTATTTCTGCAAGGAAAATAGTTCCAAACAAATCCATAGCAGAACTGTTGTGTCTTTTGGAGCAACACAGTTTCATTACTAAATAAATCAGCTGCTTTGAACGAATCATTAAATAATTCTGTGACTCACTCAAGTGGTTTGCCACCACCTAGGCTATTGGCGGTTTTAGTCTGATAATCATATTCATTTTATTTTGCCATCATATTTCTATATTCAAAATTGTATTTTAAAAACATTGATCTCAACAATATTTCTACAGTTGTAATTGTACCAGTTCAGATGTAGCTGCTGTGCTGCCTCTGCAGTGCAAAGATGAATTCTGTTGTTAGTGATTTCATTTGTTTGGAACCAGCTCTATATAGTGCCTTATTATTCGAGTATTTATTGTATTTATTGATTAAATATTAGATATTTGTCAGGCAGTAAATGTGTATCTTTCAGATTAATTTTAGGAGTGCTGGTTTGGTCTTGGTTGTGACTTGGTCTCGCTCTGCCTTGGTCTTGGTATTGACTACAACAGTATTGCTAACAAAGATAAATTGCAGCAGAAGCTTTTTGCATAGCCATGCATATATTGCGCAGGTAATTATTATAAAACAAACAAAATGAAGGCTGATAATAACTTTTTTTTCTCTCTCTTTCTGCCTCAGGTGGGCTTAAATACATCATCTGATTATTTACTGGACAAACATAATCAATCATCACAATGTAGATGGGACTACTGTTGGATTAACATACATTAAGTTAGATTACATAGAGTGTAACATTACAAAGTATCTAAAATTGAATTTTACCATATATATCTTAAAGGCTCCAAATACTGGTTAAAGCAACACTATGTAACTTTTTCTGTGTTCAAAATTAGCAAAATGTATATAATGAGCGAGTACATCATAAATTCATCTACCAAACCGCCTTTTTTCTTATCTCAAATCACTACGGTACATTTATAATAACTGATTGTTTTTGGACTATTGTAGCCTGGTCTGGTCGTCACGCGCTGCGGAGTAACACATACCTGCGTGAATCGCCATAGACATAAACTTGGAGAAGTAGCTCCAGTTAGAATGTTCTTCCACAGGATGCATGCAGTTCTGTTGATTAACCACTAGAGCGTCAACATTTACATAGTGTAGCCAGAAGACCAGACACTGAGGTACATACAGTTTTCATTCTGTTAAATATTATTAATAAAAAATGCTTTTAAATTCTATGGTATCTGATAGGCCTGATAAGTAAGTTTAGCTTAGTTTATTTTCTTATATAGCACATTTCTACTGCTACAAGAGCAGCCCAAAGTGCTGTATAATGCATTCAAGAAGACCAAGAAACAGAGCAAGTAAGAAACAGAGAGTAAAATCTCTTAAATTTTAGTGACAAATTTGCAGTCTTCGGAATGGAGCTTTATTCCCCATTGCTTTGTTGTGAAAGAATTTGTCCTTCCTCCATAAGTGCTCTATGAAATATCCCAGACAAACTTTGGTTGCAGCGTCGACGAACATCCAGTCCCATGCAGAAGTAGAGCACTGGGTTAATGCAGCTGCTGAAATAGGCTAAGTTTGAAGCCATACTCCATCCCACTTTTACAGCCACGTTGTCTTCATTTACCAACTTGACCAGCCCTAGAAAGTGGTATGGAGCCCAACATAAGAAAAAGGCACAGACCAATACAACAAGAATCCGAAGAGGCCTCAATTTTCCCGAGAGTCCCGTTCTGCGTATCCCAACAGCAGCTAGTATGTAACAGATAAGGATGACCAGGAAGGGCAACAAGAATCCACAGATGAAACGAATGAAGTAGTAGACATACTTTGCTGAATTGTCATCTGCTTCTGCTGCTTCTTTGTGCTGCAAACAAAAGTATAAATTCTGTCATTCAAAATGATGACATACATAAACATTTACTAAATAAAATCATGCATATACATGATTATTTATATATTTGTGCAGTCATTCTGACCTCCAGTGAGCATTGGCTCAAATTGCTCTTGCTGAGAAAGACTTCCCGGTACACAAAGTACGGTGAACTAAAAATTACCGCCACAATCCAAACTCCCACACTGACCACACGAGCGGCACATAACGTCCGTCGTTCTCTGGTGAACACTGGATGGCAAACGCAGAGCGCTCGATCCACACTGATGACAGCCAGAAGAAAAACACTGCAGAACATGTTGGCGTACTTGAAGAAACCATTGAACTTGCAGAGAAAGAGTCCAAAAGGCCAATGGTTAAAGAAAAGACTTGAGATGAGTGATATGACTCGTGTCAGGCAGAAGATAAGGTCTGCTACGGCTAGATTGACCAGCCATACATTAGTGACATTGGGCTTCATGAGGAAGCCAGCCACCCAGATGACCAAAGAGTTCCCGGTGGTGCCGAGGAGAACAATGACGTTGAGGAAGACAATACTAACCTTATTCATTATGGCCTCAATGTCTGCTGTAGTGTTTGAGACCTCAAAGTGGGTGTGGAGGAGAAGAGTTATATTGGAGCTCATTCTACAATCAAGAGAGATAAATCAATGAATGTTATTTCAGTTTAAAAAAACATCTGTCTTGATGTCAATTTAATTTCTAAGCTAACTTGAAATATTAATTCACCATGGGTTCTCTCAAATATTTCTTGAATGCTCAAAGAGATCAAATTTTTCATCATTTTGCAAGAAGATGCAACCATAATGTGTATCAGGTGGCAGAAAATCCTGTTGTGCTCAATTTTTTAAGGACACTCGTTATGTCACGTGTATTCAAATCCTAGATACTTACAAGCATTTATTGCACTGACTGCATTGCAAAGCAATAGTAAAACCTATACAGAATTGTAGATGTATAGATGATGTTGATTTTCTTACCTGTACCATCAGTCTTGAAGTGAACAATACTGGATTATCCTTTGTGAATGAGTCAACAGCTGTGTTTGACTATTATATGGTCATTTCGCTATGCTGATAAATAAATCAGTTGCTCATTCACTGACATGACTTGCAGTTGCTCTCATCTGCCCTTTTTCAGTGTAATGGATCTGGTTATTCATAAATGTCTTCACTGCAAACAAAGAGGAGAAAGGAGGGAAGAGGGAGGAGACATGCACAAAAGTGCAGATCTTTGCTTGTTTACGTAAACCCAAATGATGTAAGTGAAGTGTGGTTTTGGCAAATTCATATATTATTCATGTATTTATATTGTTTGTTCAAGTTACAAAAATACAAAACCAAAATGTAACAACAAGATAGACTCTTGGAAGAGTCTTGTGATTTAGGAAGCCTGTGGAGATACAGTCTGCCAGATATTATTTGACATGAAACAATTTTTGTGAAACAAACAAAATGTGTTATAAATACAATTAATCTGACCAAAGTCAAAGTTAAAAAGCTAATGTTCAGGTAAAAGTTTCATAAAAATACAGCATTTTAAGGAAAATGTATGCAACAGCTATGTAAAGATTATTTAAATTAGTCCACGATTAAAATATCTTAATGTATGTAAATATTATAAATTAGTCACATTTTTACTACCAGCTTCAGAATGTAACATATCAGTATACAATAATATGTGACTGTAATATGTATGTTTGTAAAAGTGATAAGTATAGCAGTTATGTTTTGTAGGTCTACCTACCGATTCTGTATGATTCCTATACAGAACACGATTTATGTTTGCTCATGTCTTTTGAGCTCATCATGCTAACTTGTAACATAAATTTCTGTTAAATGAATCATTCATTTAATCAACTGTTCCATATGTACTATGCACAATTAAAGTTGTTTAATAGAGGTTTACTTTTAAGACAGCTTTTTATGACATAGTCTATGTCATAGTCTAACTCATTCAAAACTGCAGAGGAATCATATTCAAATCACTTGACTACTTGCAATCTTACAAGTGGTTAGGCGAATATGCAAATTAATATAAAATATTTTCAAAATATTTAAAATCACAGAATATTCTGTGAAATTACTGTCAGTCTCACTTCTGAGCAATGTTGTATTTGTTCACTTTGTTATTTTGCAGTATTGCTCAACCTTTAATGTTGCACTGTCACTGCAGATGTTAGTTCAGTGTGCTCAGTTGTGCCATTAAGAGCTAAAGGTTTAAGCTTTTTTTGATTCACTATTTAATCACAAAGGATATCAGAATTTGAATTACTGAACTATTGAAATTCTTGATTTTTTTCTAATGAATAGTAATTGCATCGGACACCTTTTTTCATATACTGTGTATTTATTGCAAAGGCAAATATTACAGAAATAAAATGAACAATTAAAAAAAATTCTGTTTTCTCTTCCGGCCAATGTAATCCTGTTTATAAACAAACAAACATGTGTAAGCAAATATAGACAATCCTAAAAATGTATGATTGTCACATAAACATTTGTATAAAAAACATGACATATATTACAAATTACTAGTATTTTGCAATATTTTCATAAAGGCTCCATCTACATATTAAAGCATTAACTTTACATTTTGTTAGATATTAGTCTAGATATTAATCTCTTAAACTTTAGTGACTAACTCAATATCTGCAATATTTGGAATGGAATCATAGGTTTCTTCTCTAGTGCTTTGCTGTGAAAGACTTTGTCCTTCCTCCATAAGTGCTCTGTGAAAAATCCCAGACAGGCTTTGGTTGCAGCGTCGACTAACATCCAGTCCCATGCAGAAATACAGAACCGGGTTCACGCAGCTGTTGAAATAGGCTAAGTTTGAAGCCATAGTCCATCCTTCTTTTACTGCCTTGTTGTTTTTGTCCACCAACTTGACCAGCCCTAGAAAGTGGTATGGAGCCCAACATAAGAAAAAGGCACAGACCAGTACAGCAAGAATCCGAAGAGGCCTCGATTTTCCAGAGAGTCGCGTTCTGCGTATCCCAACAGCAGCTAGTATGTAACAGATAAGGATGACCAAGAAAGGCAACAAGAATCCACAGATGAAACGAATGCAGTAGTAGACATACTTTGCTGAAATCCCAGCCTCTGCTGCTCCATTCTCCTGCTAATAAAATTATAAATATATAATTCTCAATATAATCTTTATGCAATGTACTGAAAGGTTGTGTATGCAGTAATCTGTAAAACCATTCTGACCTTGAATGAGCAGTAGCTCAAGTTGTTCTTGTCAGGGAAGACCTGTCTGTACACAAAGTATGGTGAGCTGAACATCATCGCCACAATCCAAACTCCCACACTGACCACACGAGCGGCACATAACGTCCGTCGTTCTCTGGTGAACACTGGATGGCAAACGCAGAGTGCTCGATCCACACTGATGACAGCCAGAAGAAAAACACTGCAGAACATGTTGGCGTACTTGAAGAAACCATTGAACTTGCAGAGAAAAACTCCAAAAGGCCAGTGGTCATAGAAAAGCTTTTTGGTGAGAGAAATAGCTCGTGTCAGGCAGAAGATCAGGTCCGCTACAGCGAGATTAACCAGCCATACATTTGTGACGGTGGGTTTCATGTGGAAACCGGCCACCCAGATGACCAAAGAGTTCCCAGTGGTGCCGAGGAGAACAATGATGGTGTAGAATACAATGTCCACCATCGTTTTCTCATGGTCCATTAAGATTTTGGAGTTGGAGTGAAGGGAAAGAGTTATATTGGAGGTCATTCTACAAGGAACAGATAAATCCTTAGAAGGTGCCTCTTCTACAGTTTTTCTTCTACAGGTCTACAGGAACTTTCATATGCTTATGCACTCATCTTTAATCTATCTACACAATCTGTACATCATAAGCGTGCGGTTACCATGCTAGTTCCACAAGCTTCACCTCACAATTAGATAAACATGATGAGAGTTGTCTGTCAACCAAGAGGATACAGATTATTATATAACTGATAGTGTTTACGAAGTCATCAAAGGAACATTGATTTCAGCTATAGATTTTGAATTTCCCTGCTAAATCATTGGTAACCAGTAAAAGTTTTTTAAGGATTTTTTTAGGATCACTTAGGATTTCATTCACCCTATATATTTACAATTTAATCAATGTATTTCATTTATGTTACATTTTATTTAAAATTAAATGTATTTTTTTAATTATTTAATATTTTTCATTTAAACATTAATATTTTATATATTATTCATGCAACAAATATCTATGATTTAACCCTTGTCCTTAATCCTATATTGTAAAATGTCTTTCAAAATGTTTAACTAAATCTGGTGATGAATTATGTTCTTACCTGCACAGTGTCAGTAGGTGTTTTTGCAATAATCAGCCTCAGGATAAACAGCAATAACTCTCAGGATAAACAGCATTGCAAAATACTTTGTCAATATGTTCAGCATAGACTATGTTTGAGTGTTAAATACTGTCAATTCAGTTATTTTATGCTGAACAGGTTTTCTCACTGCATCTTTTGCTCAGTCATTCTAAAGTGTGCTCTTTAGCAACAAGGGAAGACAGGCAGGAAGAGGGAGGCGACGTGCACATTTTGTCTACAAACACATCAAACTCTGCAGAGTACACAGAAATCACAAAGCTTTAAATTGTTAAAGTGTGTGCTATATATTTAACAGCATGAAAAATCTCTGTGTGTGCTTGAGGAATTTAATAATATATTTAAGCAGAATTCAGTATAAAGTATTAATTCTCTCTTAGAAAAAAAAAACTATTCCTGGGGCAGTACCTTATTAAAAGGTGCTTAAAAGTACACTAAGTACTAACATGTCCCTATTGTCACGGTACGCTGTAGGAAGGAGCACACAGGATGCACAAGGAAATGTAAACAGTCTTTAATCTTAGAAACACAGGGGAAATCCACACAAAGGGCACTGGCACAAACACACGTACACAATGAGTAGACCCAACAGAGACAGACTGCACAGACTGGGACTTAAATACAGGGGATGACTGGGGAAACACAGGTGCATGGGATGACAATCAAATTAATTAACAAAACGAGGACAGGAACATGACCAAATAAGGGAACAGAAACAGGGGCAAAACACAACACAGAACAGTCCAGAATCCTGACACCTATATACAGTAGTACTAATTTGTACCATTTAAGAGCAATAAGGGGCACATATGTGCCTTTTAGCTTTTGTTGTGCCACAGTGTCAGGTTTGTATTTTATTTTACTTTATTTTTTTATTTAGAATTAACAGAAGTGCAGAAAAACAGCAAGCCAACACAAATTCAGTTAACTAGTGTAACCATATGTCTTATTTCTAAATTTCCTAAAATGTCCAGGTTTCAGCTTGCTTGCTGAATTGCCAGCCAGGGCACGCACTCTTAAAAAAAAAGGTGCTTCACGATGCCATAGATGAACCATTTTGTCTAAATGGTTCCATAAAGAACCTTTAATATCTGAAGAACATTTCTGTTTCACAAAAGGTTCTTTGTGGCAAAAGAAGGTTCTTTAGATTATAAAAAGGTAAGAAAGAGATGGTTCTTCAAAGAATCTTTAACTGAATGGTTCTTTGTGGAACCAAAAATGGTTCTTCAATGGCATCGCTGGAAGCACCTTTATTTTTAAGAGTGTGTCCAGGAAAAAGAGGACGTGTATGGTCACCCTAATTAAGTAAATAAATACATAACATATTTTAAAAAAAATCTACATAATAAAACAGAATCTTAGTAGGCCTACATAATAACAGAATGTGGATTGCTCAGAATTTAGACACACAGTCAAGATTTCGCCGAGATAATGACAAAATGGGGGAGAGACCAGGGATGGTTTTAACATTTTTGACATTTCTGTTTGTCTCTTGAAGTTCTTTTAAGCCAGAGCATTCAACATGTGATTCAAACTAGTTACAAGTGTCTGCTATTAAATGGCGCAGCTGTTATCTTTGTAGAACAAACAGAAAATGTATGATTTAGTACAAACCCAAGAAGTGAAATGTTACGATTCACCCCACAGTCCGGGGTGAGATGTAACATTATGATATTCACCAGGGTGACATGTAACATTATGCAACAAGGACTATGAGCCAAAAAAAAAAAAAAGGATTTTGAAAGCTTTTTAACACTGACTTTTCAACATAATTGGTGTATGTTTCTGTGTATGTGATACATTAGCAACATATTTATAAAACTGAATAACATCCATGTGTGTTAATGTCAGATGTAATTTGCCATAATAAAACTGAACTTGAACACTTGAACATTTAGAGACGCCACTCGGTTTGTTTTTTTTACCTCAAAATGAATTTTTTTCTTCTAAAATCTGCTGTGTCTGCCACAGGGATTTACTTTCTCATATGTGGAATAAGGATTTAACTGAGAAAGTGTGAAGTGAATTAGGTGATTTGTAACTTGTTCCTTGTTTGAGAAAGTGGATGTGTTACAACTGACCCGTGTTACCATCCCCGGTCTCCCCTAATGAGTGACATGTCTGTCGGTATTTAGGTGGTCCTCTGGTAGTGTAGCTGCACAACCTTTTGTGTTGTGCCATGTATTTGAACGAACAATCACTTGTTCCACCACTAGTGGTTTATCATCAAATTCCAAAGGTCAAGGGGGGAAAAAACGGTCTGGTGGAAATGTTGGCGACTTTGCGTATAAGTTAGATGACCTGTTTGATTTAAATGTGTATTATTATATTTATTTTTTTGCTACACTTGTAAACATGTAAAACATTTTACATGAATTCAAGATAACAATATTAACAGAAACGTGGGTAGAAAACATACCTGAATGAATAAAAAGGAAAGAAGAAGAAGGGCTCAGGTGCGAGACGTGATCAGACAAGATCAACCTGAAAACTGGTGACAAAACTTTCTCTACTTTGGCCTGCCAAGACTACAGGAGCTTGGTATCAAAACGCAAATGGGGGAATGCGAGGCATTGGAGATGGATCTGTCAAAATCCCCGTGGCAGACACAGAGAGGAGGCCACCGCTGGATTAATCAAACAACGCTGTCAGACACGGATGTTAGAGCTTTCTTCCCTGAGTAGATGATATATTGTTTTCATGAACAAATACAAGCAAGATTTTAATAATTGCTTATTTTCCCCTCCTCTTCGCCATGAAAGAGAGGTAAGAACACATGGTTGTTAATGGGAGGGATGTAATAGAGACTGTATTGCGTTTGACATCTATACCGTGACTACATTAGGACTGGTAAACTTTGTTGGTTTTTTCAATAATGTTGGACACAAAACCTGTGGACGATACTTTCCCGTTGGGCCGCGACCACCCCATAGGAGCTATTTCAATGGCACGGTCGCATACACGCCAAGTGTTCCTTTTGCCCCAGAGAGACTGAGTCACAACCTTCTGCCCACTTTCAATTGGGAACTGTTTGCCTTTTTGCATTTCAGTTCTGACGAATCCGTTTTGTGCAAAGTGCAAACAGTTGGATGTGAAGTTCAATCTGACATTCAAGTTCATTGTTCCCTATTCCTTGACAGCGGTAATGCTTTAAATGTTTACTTAAATAGACTCAATAATTGTTTTTGGTATGTGACCAGCCCAAAGTGGCAATGTAAGAAGGCATTTTTTTAAATAACCATGGAAAGCTTACTTTTGTTAGCTACAATATGAAGGGACTAGGTGGCCCTGTGAAGAGGAAAAAAATACTGAATCAGCTTAAGACATTAAAGTGTCATATCGCCATGTTACAAGAGACTCATCTCTCAGATGAAGAACATTTAAAGTTGAAAGGAGAATGGGTGGATCAGGTTTTTAGTGCATCCTATGGTGGAGGGAGAAAAAGGGGGTGGCCATTATTGTTAGTAAGGCTGTCTATCTTACAGATGAAAAATTGATTAAGGATAAAAATGGCAGATATGTTATGGTCGTGGGGACAGTTGGGGGTATCAGAATAACTCTTTTAAATTTATATGCGCCGAATGAAGATTGGCCATATTTTTTTAAGAAAATCTCCACACTTGTGGCAGATAAAGCAGAGGGGATTTTAGTGGTAGGTGGAGACTTCAACTGTGTCTAAAACCCATACATGGACAGGTTGCCATTAGAAAAGAGACCCCAATCACGTAAAACAAATACAGCTTTGGGGATGATGAACAAGCTAGGGTTGGTTGACATTTGGAGATATCTTCATCCGAAAGAAAAAGACTTTACATTTATGTCATCAACACACGGGAGCTATTCTAGACTGGATTTTGTGCATAGAGTGCATAGAGTAGTGGAGTGCAGTATAGAGCCAATTACTGTCAGATCATGGTCCTGTTATTTTAAAATTAAATTTGGGGCAACAAAAACAGTTTAAATACTGTACACTAAATATCTCAATATTGAGCAACGAAACATACAAAAAGGAAATACAGAAGGAATGGGATGATTATATTAAAATAAACGTTAATGGATCTGTTTCTCCCTCTGTGTTGTGGGACGCAGCTAAAGCAGTAATAAGGGGAAAGATTATTGCACTTACATCCAGATTAAAAAAGCAAAGGGAACATAAACGATTGGAAATAGAGAAAGAAATAAAGAGGCTGGAATGTGAACATAAAAAATCCCGAAATACAAATTCTTTAGATCTATTGAAGCAAAATAGACAGAAATTAGATGATTTGTTAACTTATAAGGCAGAGGGGGCTCTAAGATATACAAGCAGAAAATACTATGAATTTGGTAATAGAGCAAGCCGGCTACTTGCTTTCCAACTACGTAAAGCCCAGTCTAGTAGAGTTGTCCCGAAAATTAGACATCCATATATTGGTATTATAACATCACAACCTAAAGAAATAGCAGATGCATTTAAAGATTATTATAAAAAACTGTATGAAGGGGAAGAACAGCAAACAAGGAAGAAAAAATAAGAAAAATTCTGGATTCTATA
This sequence comes from Cyprinus carpio, assembly GCF_018340385.1. Classification (NCBI taxonomy): domain Eukaryota; kingdom Metazoa; phylum Chordata; class Actinopteri; order Cypriniformes; family Cyprinidae; genus Cyprinus; species Cyprinus carpio. The sequence goes on from NC_056615.1 coordinate 20,240,940, forward strand.
AAACTAAATAGACTGACAGATGAGGAGTCTAAAATAATGATTAGCCCAATTAAGAAAAGTATTGGCAAACTCAAAAATAATAAGTCGCCGGGAGTAGATGGCTTCCCTAATTAAATAAATAATTCATAAATAAATTAACCAAAACCCAATTCTGAATTTAAAATACAACAATACATAAAAGAAAGGAGATCCTACAAAATCATGGGCTGAGGCAGAGATAACTGTTATACATAAAGCCGGGAAAGACCCCACTCAGTGTATAGGTTATAGGCCTATATATAAGCCTTCTTTGCTAGGATCTAAAAATTTTAACTTCAATTTTAGCAGAAAGGATTCAAATGCATATTAAAAAACTACATGCCTATACTCCCCTGTTCTTTTTGCTTGAAGGGATACCTCAGGATTGGTGTAGTAAAAACAAGAGATATATCTTGCATGTTCTCTTATTAAGTGCACGAAAAACTATAACAATTAACTGGATGAAGCCACATTCTCCAACATTGGCCCAGTGGATAGAAAAACTTGAATCCATTTATAAAATGGAATATTTGACTGCCCAACTCCAACTGGAAATTGACCCCTTCTTACAAAGATGGACACCTGTTAGTATATATTTAGACGAATTAAGAACTAATTGATCAGTAAGGAATTTTTATCTATTTGCTGTTTATTTGATTTTCACAATGCTGTTTATGTTTTCTTTCTATTTCTTTTTCTTTCTTTATTTATTTATTTATTTGAGTCAATGCTGTTGTCAAGGAGTGGTTAGTGCATTGTTTGTGAAAAAAAAAGAAAATACATACTTCATGTTACACAACCTCTATTAGCGTTTCAATAAGATTAAACTGTATTTTTAACAAAAAATACATATAAGTCACAAGAAACAAACTAATTTTTAACTTTTTAGCGAGAGCTCCAGCAGAACTCACCTTTCCCCAGCTGCGCTTACCACAAACTGAAAGAAAGCAACCAGAAACTAACTCTCAAAATGGCCACGTACTATATTTAACAATTACAAAAATCACTGAACAATGAACATATAAGTATAGAAACAGCTCAAAAAACATCCTAAATAAAAGAAATCAATATTAAAGGAATAATTGCCAGAATACAAAATAATTATATAACTATAAAATAATTTATAATAGCAAAGGTAGAGATTTTGTGTGAAATTAATAAATAAATATATAACACCTGTTACACTAGATATAATTTACACCTTCATTTGTTTCCATGGTTCTGTCTTTAAATTAACTTTTGTATGATGATATCAGTGCAAGCTTGTGGTCAAGTGTGATACATCCCGTGGTAAATGCTGGTGGTAAACAGTCTCCATGTGTGGGCATGTTTGTATCTTTGCCCAAGTAAGAATAATGACTTAATATAACAAAGGATATTTTTCCAGGCTTCATTTATTCCAGGAAATAAAAGACATAAATAGCCAGTGTTTGTGGATGTGTGCATGCACATGATTGTTGGGAAATCTTTCCCAAGCTTTCTGTTCTTCATGCTTATCAGCTGTGCCAGAGATGATGTATAAGAGATTTGTGAAATAAAGTAAAAAAAAAAAAAAAAAAGTGACTTCTTTCACAAAGATACTTGACACCTTTAAAAAAAAAGAAAAAGAAAAAATCTTAAATATACAAATCCAATGTTCTTCAGAAAGAGGGAATGATTTTAGAACCTATTATTTAATAAAAGGTTACCAAGGTTATTCTAAGAAAAATGATCAAACAAATATTTTACTTCAAATTTATTTAAAAAAAGATGATCAGTAATTACAAAACAACAAACTAGCCACTAATGAGTAACAGGTTAATTTAGGCTAAATCTGCAACCATACTGATACAAATTAGATCCAGGTCAGTCAGACGTGCTGGTGCAGAAAAGTTATGAATTTAGTTTGATAACTTAAAGTTGAAGTTAAAGCAGCACTATGTAACTTTTTTTGTGTTCAAAATTAGCAAAATGTATATAATGAGAGAGTACATCATAAATTCATCTACCAAACCGCCTTTTTGTCTTATCTCAAATCACTACCGTACATTTATAATAAGTGATTATTTTTGGACTATTGTAGCCTTGTTGGGGTCGTCACCGCTGCGGAGTAACACATACCTGCGTGAATCGCCGTAGACATAAACTTGGAGAAGTAGCTCCGGTTAGAATGTTCTTTCGCGGGATGCGTGCAGTTCTGTTTATTAACCGCCAGAGCGCCAAAATTTACATAGTGTTTCTTTAAGTAGTTAAACTTTCAAATATGTAATAAGTAATACAATAATCATAATTGAAGCTGAAATATTAAGTTTTAATGAATATATTCAATCCAATCATTTTACAGTACAATAGATTATTTGAGTAATAAGTCTATATATCTGAGTAAATTACAACACTATATTTATATCTTGGTCAAATAAGTCTACCTTAAAATACAAACAATCAGTGGGAGATATAGGCACCTAATATATAATGCACGATGCGTGAGAAGAAAAAGAGAAGTAGAAGAGAAGAGAAGTGTAAAAGTACAAAAAAGCCACTACACTAATATATATATATATTAATTGAATAATGTTAATGTTTGCAATCAGTTGTTGACTATCTTTCAATGTTTTTTTTTTTTTTTTTTTTTTTTTTTTTTAATGTAGCTAAATATAATTTTTTTTAGTGTAGCTTACCTTTAAAAAAAGTCTAATTTTTTTTTTTTTTTTGGTTAAGTCAGGAAGCCCATACATTCTTATACCTTCAGCGAGATCTGATAAGTGAATGGTAAGCCCCCAGTTGTGCTTGGTCATACTTAGCTAGGCAAATAAGGCCCCCCTACCCTTGGGCTTAATCATGTTTAACCAGACATATGGTATTATAAAGATATTATTTACCCTGAACATCTCTACTGCTATAAGCCTGCAAAGCATCCAGTTGTGGGTTTTAACACCTTTAGAAGGTAAGCAAGATGAGCTGATCTAGCTCAGGTCTCCTGATATATCTGGATCAAAACTAAATACACCTTTAGACTTTGATGTGGTTTCCAAGAAAATATTTAAAGAGCAAATTCGCAGAAATGACCAGATGCCCGAGAAGGTACCTCTGTCCTAATCTTGACCTAATACACACACACACACACTAAAGAAGATAGATTTGAACAGAATCTCCCTCACGTATATGACACACAGCTGAGTAATATAGAATACAAAAAAATGTGTTTTAAGAATGCATGAATAAATGAGCAAATAATAAATTAATATATGAAAAGTAATAATCAAAGAATCATGCAAGTAAATTCATAATGCATTTCACAATAGAGGAAAGTCGTGGTCTAACGGTCAGAGTGTTGGACTTGCAACCCAAGGGTTGTGAGTTCGAGTCTCAGGCTGGCAGGAATTGTAGGTGGGGGGAGTGAATGTACAGCGCTCTCTCCACCTTCAATACCACGACTGAGGTGCCCTTGAGCAAAGCACCGAACCCCCAATTGCTCCCCGGGCACCGCAGCATAAATGGCTGCCCACTGCTCCGGGTGTGTGTTCACTGTGTGTGTGTTCACTGCTGTGTGTGTGCGCACTTTGGATGGGTTAAAAGCAGAGCACGAATTCTGAGTATGGGTCACCATACTTGGCTGTATGTCACGTCATAATATCTATATGAATATAGAAATATTAAAATAATTAACAGCACATAACAATTCTCATGTTATATATATATATATATATATATATATATATATATATATATATATATATATATATATATATATATTACCACTGAAATTCTTGGTTAAATTTCTTCTTTGTTCTCTTCTTCTTTTTAAATATATCTTCTTTATTTTACATTTTTGTCACTATGTTTTTCACTTGTACTTTTTTTTTTTTTGGGGGGGGGGGGGGGGGGGGTTCACAGTGGTGAACATTCACTTCCTCTTCAGGCTTTCACAGAAGACCACATTCGATGCACATAAAAGATTGCCAAGAAAATTTGGCTCTAATATATAAACAGCAGAGTCTCAACTTCATGCACCATGCACCATGCATCTTCATGGTCTTTTTTATTTTCTGTGACTCATTTCTACAGAATATAGAAAAATTATATAAAGAACTTTATAGAAAAACTGAAAAATAATTATTTATAACAATTATTATTATTTAAGTGTATGATTTTTAAGGATATTAAAGGTTACCAAATGCAAAAAAAAGTTCTGAAATTACAATTAAAGAATACAAATAAGGAAGGACAAAAGGCAATATTATGCAAGAAACACAATAGAGAGTGAGGTAAAAAAAAAAAAAAAAAAAAAAAAAAAAAAAAAAAAAAAAAAAGCATAAACAGAAGTTCTTTCTTCCTGTCTGCATTTGTCAGGAGGCTTTGACTTTCTGTCAGGGAGTTTCTGATAGTGTATTTCAGTCTCACTTCACAGTGCTGTTTCACATTAAAAGGCTTTATAATAACAAAGAAGTATGAAATTAATGAAATTAGTCAAACTTACTGTAAGTAATCAAGCCAATTAATATAATTACTGACTTAAATAAGAACATAATTCAAAGTGTTGTGCAAAGCTCCCAAAAACATTTAAAAGCTCAAGAAAGCAATAAACACTAAATACTGAATGCTATATTTAATACACAAAAGACTCAATGTTACTGAAAACCTGTGTTTTGCATTAAGGCCCAGACTTTGCATAAAGAACAGAAGTTTGATTTACAATCTTGTTAAGAGTCTGCATCAGATTTTTATGGTTTTCAAGACGGATGATATATTTCATGCATGTCCATGTTGATAACTGCTTAACATAAAAAAGCTGCATTTTATTTAATTATGTTTAGCTTTATTTTCCCATACATTTCAACTGTCAAAACAAGTCAGTGACCTATTTTTGGGCCCCAAACCACTGGCTGAAAACCACTGTTTCAAACCTACGCACAAAACAATGGAAAAAAGACATTGTTTTTGATACAGCTTGATATCAACATATCACTATTAACAACATTAGTGGTACATACAGAAACTTCTGAATAAAATGAAAACTGGTTTCATGTGATAAACACTATTCTGACTGATGTGACACTTTTTCATTTCCCCTTCACCACCCATTAAAAAAAAACTATGACCACATCTTAAGCTACTTTCTCAGAATCCATTTCTGCTTGTTAAACTAAAATACATATAGAGATAGAGCGAGAGAGAGACTACAAAAAAAGACTATATGCCAATACCAGGCTGGAAAGTAAAATCTTTAATTGTTTTGCCATCCAAAAAGCAGAACTCTCTTGTGGCTTATGAGATCATATTTAAAAGAAAATATCCTGACATCATACTGCAGTCGTGTCATTCAAGAAAAATAGAACAGAAACATCTTTAAATAAAAAAACACTCAAGAATAAAAACCCTGTAAAGTTTCAAAACCCATAGCACTTTTATCTATAAATAAATAAATAAATCACAGATAATCACACAGAAGAGGCAGCAGGAGCTCAAAGGTGAAAAACTTTACATTACCAAAACCACAGAAAGGAAAATAAATAAGTTCAGGTTTTGTATTCATCTGCATCTGTGCAGTTCTGTTCTTTGTCATAAATAATTTGGTTGCCCATCTACTGTAGCCTAAGTTTTCGCTGCGTTCACCACTCATCACACCACAGCTGTTTCCTCCAGTGAAAATGATGCACATATGAATGCATAATTTATAAAACAATCATGTTGCCGTTTTCATTTGAAAAATTAACTTTCAATGTAATACATTTTCCAGTGCATGTGGCAAAGTTGGCATACTTGAGCTAAAGAAAGAGGGTTGTACTAGAAATGCAAACAGTCAAATTTTGTGTGTGTACAGTAAACAGGTGTGTGTGCCTGTGTGTGATCATGAAGACTTGTATTTGGCTTATTCAGTTATATGTGTCTATGCAATAGAGTGGAATACTGCACTTTTTGGTATATAAATTTAGCATACCACCCCTATTTGTCAAATATATATGTGTGTGTGTGTGTGTGTGTGTGTGTGTGTGTGTGTGTGTGTGTGTGTGTGCGTGTGTGTGTGTGTGTTATACCCTCACTGTGTGTGTGTTATACCCCCCCTAAAATGAAAATAGAACCTCTCTGAACTTGAACACAGTTTATGGCTTTGGAGCAAGGAAATATAGTAGCTGCTAAATAGCGGTTTACAAATCCCCAAAAAGTGTTTTTTGGGGAAGTCGTGGCCTAATGGTTAGAGAATTTGACTCCTAATCCTAAGATTGTGGGTTCGAGTCTCGGGCTGGCAATACCACGACTGAGGTGCCCTTGAGCAAGGCACCGAACCCCCAACTGCTCCCCGGGCGCCACAGCATAAATGGCTGCTCACTGCTCTGGGTGTGTGTTCACGGTGTGTGTGTGTGTGTGTGTTCACTGCTGTGTGTGTGCGCACTTGGATGGGTTAAATGCAGAGCACGAATTCTGAGTATGGGTCACCATACTTGGCTGTATGTCACTTTCACTTCACAAGTTAATGCTAAGAGGTCACTGAAACAGACTTGTGAAAATCATTGTTTCCAATTCTAAAGTTTATCATGTACAAAAGCATTTATTATTTTACTCTGCAAAAGTGTCAAAATTACACTCAGAATCAGAATCAGAAGAGCTTTATTACCACGTATGTTTACACACACAAGGAATTTGACTTGAGGACAGGAGCTTCCAGTGTAGATACATGACAGTGCAGACATACATAGGAATAACACAGTGGGGATGTAATATATCACTAATAAAAAATATATACTGTACTATATACAGAAAAAGTATAGGAAAAAAATTGTAATTGTTTAGATAAATGTACAGATATGTTATAAGTGTGCCGATGTGTTATTTACAAAGTGTGCAGTTTAATATAGTATGTCAGATAACTATGTTAGTCTTTAAATACGATCAATAATCATAAAACATAACAGGGGTGCGTTTCCCGTACAACTACATAACTCAAAAAAACAGTTTTTGTGCCTAGCTGTTCTGGTAGTCAGTGCTCTGTAGCGCGGACCAGAAGGCAACAGTTCGAAGAGAGAGTGGACTGGGTGTGAGGAGTCCAAGGTGATTTTCTCTAGCTCTTTTCCTCACTCTGGAGATGTAAGGAGCTTACATCACTCACAAATATTAAATGTTGATTTCACTATTATTGTATGTTTTCCTCAGATAAGTTCTTAATTATCAAGATTATTTTAAAGACAGTCTGGTAGTATAAATGTCAGCAAAAAAAAAGAGGAAAATAAAGGATTTTTCACATTTGGATTTGATCAGTGTTTACATATTTGCTCATAGTTCCATACATGATCTATTGTGTGGAGGTTTGGGACATGCATATAAAACCAATATAAATCCAATATATATGTTACAAAAAAGAGCAATAAGGATTATAAAACATGTTGACTATCACGAGCCAACTAATCAATTGTTTAGTAACTTAAATGCTTTAAAATTTTTTGATTTAGTAAATTTCTACACTGTACAGACAATGTATAAAGTCTACAGTAATTTGCTTCCAAACTGTATCCAGAGGCTGTTTGAAATAAGAGAAAGTCAGTATGGAATAAGAGGAATGCATATGTTTAAAAAAATAAGGGTAAAACTAATACAAAAAATAGATGCATATCTGTCAAAGGGGTTAATCTATGGAATAATTTGCATACGGAATTAAAATTGTGTAATTCACTTTGTAAATTCAAGAAAATGTTTAAAAACAAGGTGGTTAATGATTATTTAATTTAACGGGTATTATAATTTATTTTATTTATTTTTTTCTTTATATACTTTGTATATGCCTACCCCTTATCAATTACTACTAATTAAAAACAACCTCACATATTATTGATAATTATGTACAAAGGGTAGGCTTAATAAGCAGAGGCTTCAGCCTACACCTTTTCGGTTATTATGTACAACTTTATTTATTTTTGTATGATCGATTGTCTGTGAGGGCCGAAATTAAATAAACATTAAACATTAAACATTAAACATCTAAACATATCGGCGTACCCGTAATATTTCCCCACTGACTGGTACTGCTAAAAAAGCAGAAATGATATTAAAATGAAACTCTTTTAAACTTTAGTCATGCCCTCAGGTCTGTTTTGAATGATCCCTGCAGTCTTTGGAATAGAATTACTGCTTTCTTCGGCAGTGCCTTCCTGGGACTGCATAGTGTGGCCTTCTTCCATAAGTGCTCTGCGATAAATCCCTGATATGCTTTGTCTGAAGCGTTGCCTAACATCCAATCCCATGCAGAAGTACAGCAACGGGTTTACGCAGCTGTTGAAATATGCAAAGCCCTTAGCAATAGGCAGGCCCACTTTAACAGCATGGCTTTTCTTGTCCACCATCTTGGCCATCAGTAGGCAGTGGTAGGGGCCCCAACATAAGAAAAAAGCACAGACCAGTCCAGCGAGAATTCGGAGAGGCCTCGATTTTCCAGAAAACCTTGTTCTGCGTATGCCAATGGCAGCTATAATGTAGCAGCACAGGATGACCAGGAAGGGCAACAGGAATCCACATAAGAAGCGAATGCTGTACAAGACGTTCTTTGCTGAATTGTCACCCTTTGATGCTTCTTTCACCTGCACAAAGTAAATCAGATTTCTGAATGATGACAAACTATTTCACATTTACTATGTTAAAAGAAAGGTTATGTTTAAATGGACAGTTCACATAAAAATTTGAAATGAAAATTAGAAATTTACTCATCTAATGCATGACGTAATGAAAAAAAGTTTGAAATACTAAAGAATAAGATTTGTTCTTGTTTCCATCCAAAGTTGAATCTAACCTATGCGCAAAATTGGAATATCGCATAAAACATTAACGAATAAAGCACCGTTTTCATCCAACAAGTCAGAGAACAAAATTATCACTTTCTGATAAACTGTCATTAAATATCACTAAGAAAAGTAGGAGAAGCTACTGAATATAATGATCTTCACATATAATAAACAACTTGTGCCTCAGAGCGAGCAGACAAAACACAATAAATGCGGTCATTGCTTTCGGAGATGGATGCCTGGTGTTTGGGAACACAGTTGTGTAAGACAGTTCTGAGAGGCAATTATACAGAAATACTTTGACGACAGACTTTGCTTAGGCGTTTCAAAATGCCCATAACGAAATTTCAGATGTTGCGTAACAAGAACTGTCTGCTGGATAGTCCAGCTATGCTGTCCCAGCAAAGTCACATTAATTTTTTGATCCACATGGAGGAATTTATTTGGTAAATGTGTTATAATAATTTTTTAATAGTCAAAAACCACCTCAAGCAATCATATAAACCATTATAAACCTTTTTGCAAATTAAAGTTTTTTTTTTTAATATTTCATTTCCATCACTCGTTTCTGATGCAATACGTCAAAGTGTGCATAAAAACAGGGTGATATATTTTGCAGTATTTTAGAAATGTTGATAAAAAACTGTTGCGAAATGACGACGTTTCTGTTAACCAATGTTATGCAACTAAACATATTTTTTCCTCTCACGAGTAATGACAATGGGAGTTGATAGGTTTACATATATAGCAGCCACAGCAGTAGCCATTATTTTTAATCAAAGGAGGCGTATACGTATATCTTTAGCGAAGCAGCGCAGAGAGTCGCTTCTGGGACGCACAAGAATGCTCTCTTGAACTGTATACCATGACATACAGTACTAGTTGTCCAGTATAGTTCTGTTTACACAGCAGGGCTTTGCCGAAAATGCAGTTTTGAGTTCTGAAAATTTACTGGTATGAGTTTGTTATAGAAGGATGTAAATCCCATATATAACCTAGATGTGTATATTATTATGATGATTAGACTAAATGATGACAAAATTTAAATTTTGGGGTATATTATTTCCTTAAGTCCTATATTTCCCCCATTTTTTTCTGCTTAGAATATATGATTTATATAATTAAATGGTTCAACCTATGCAATATTATAATATATGCAGATGTAATTATTTGATAACCCCTTTTTAAATTCACAAAGAATTCAAAAGTTGTTCTGACCTCCAGTGAGCACTTGCTCAAGTTATTGTCACCAAGGTAGACCTGCCGGTAAACAAAGTACGGTGAACTAAAGATCACCGCCACAATCCAAACTCCCACACTGACCACACGAGCAGCACATAATGTCCGTCGTTCTCTGGTGAACACTGGACGCCAGACGCAGAGTGCTCGATCCACACTGATGACAGCCAGAAGAAAAACACTGCAGAACATGTTGGCGTACTTGAAGAAACCATTGAACTTGCAGAGAAAGAGTCCAAAAGGCCAGTAGTCATAGAAAAGCTTTTTGAGGAGCGAAATTATACGGCTAAGGCAGAAGATCAGGTCCGCTATTGCGAGATTGATCAGCCATACGTTAGTCACACTGGGCTTCAGACGCATTCCAGCCACCCAGATGACCAAAGAGTTCCCGGTGATGCCGAAGATAATGGTAATGGTGTAGAGGACAATGGTAACTTTATCCATAATGGCATCAATGTCCACTGTAATTTTCTCATTGTGGGTTGAGATGTCTGAGTGGGGCTGCATGAGGAGAGTTGCATTGGAGGCCATTCTAAGAGACAAATAAAAATGATATACAGTATGTCTGTTCAAATTAAGCATTTTAACTGATTCACAGATGAATGATTAGAAAGGTCAAAGTCACTGTTTCAATTCCCAGGGAATGCCTGCAGGTAAAATTATATCTGTAATGTGTAAAGTATGATTAAATAATTCCCAAGAACTTCAATACTAGACATTAGTAAATATGAGCACACAACAAATATATAAGCATCTGCACGTTCCTCTTATTCACCCAGGACCATTTCCTTGTGTATTTATGGGGTGGTTATTAAAATATTAAGTACAGTTGAAATCATAATTTAAATATTTATATATATTTTAAATATAGTTTGATCAAGCCATATTGGGTTCTCACATGACAGAAGCCACCCAGCTCTTACTCAGAGTCTGTTTCAAAATATCTGTCTGGAAAAAGGGGGGAAAATACTGAACCTTTAACCTTCAAAAAATAGAGAAGTGTAAAGAAAATCAGTGCTTTTAAATGGCACACAGCTGCAGAAACATCTTCATGCACCTGATTCCTACATTTGTGACAGCAATTCATAAAACTTGCAGTCTTGATGTGTTTCACTGAATGTTAGCTTATATCTTTCTGGTACATTGCCATTCAGTGAGCAATGTATCGTAAGTGTCATTGCATGCTCGTATTTGGGTGACACCATATAGTAAGGTAAATATGAGTTGTCTGGCAACTAAGAGGTTGCAGCATATAAAACTGGTTTAAAAGCAAAGCTAATGTGAGTTATATATTTTGAATTGCTCTGCAGAATCATGAATGGTCAGTACATTTTATTGTAGTATTTCCATTACATGTAGCATTTACTCACACTAAATATGTTGTGTAATTGTGGCAAGAAAACTGGTTATTAATTTCCACAGTGTAAAACCCAATGATACTTCTTGAAAAACAAAAACTGTTGTTTTGCGTAAGAGTTAGTTGTGTTTCTCCTTTCATGTTAAAACAGAAAGCAATAGCACATACGAATAAGAAGAACGCAAAAAAAGCATGACAATTTAAGGCAGAGATAGGCAATTTAACAGCTTATGTTTGAAAAAATCACATTAAATGTATAGTATATATAACACAAAAATGGAAGAAAATGATTGCACCGCATGGATTGCATTGGAAAATTTCAGTAAATATATATATATATATATATATATATATATATATATATATATATATATATATATATATAGATAATGAATTGCTGTGGGTGTTCTTACCTTTTGCTCAAAGAACTAGTAAGCACAATCAGTGTTTGAGGAAACACCACTGCATAATCATTTGTGAATGTGTCCAGCAGAGACCGAGTATGAGTGTTAGGTCATGTTCAGTGTGCAGGCAAATAAATGTTACGGGTTTACTGACATCATATCCAGCTCCTCTCCTTCTCTCTGAACCCTTTTCTCCCTTTATCGTCATATGATCATTAAGTGTCTTCTTTACAGACAAAGAGAGGACAAACAGGAAGAGGGAGGAGACACAGATGAACAAACACACAAATATAAACACATATGTGTGTTTTCTCTATTATGCCTCTGGGGGAGTTAAAGGGATTTCTCACCCTCAGGCCATCCAAGATGTAGATGAGGTTGTTTCTTCATTGCAACAGATTTGGAGAAATTTAGCATTAAATCACTTGAACACCAATGGATCCTCTGCAGTAAATGGGTGCCGTCAGAATGAGAGAACAAATGGCTGATCACAGTAACACACAACACAACTCCAGGCCATCAGTTAACATCTTGTGAAAAGAAAAACTGTGTTTGTAAGAAAGAAATGCATCATTAAAGCCTTTTAACTTTAAACTCTCGCTTCTTTTTTTTTAGATTTATTTTTGCCATTTCTTGCCTATTATTAGGATTTAGAGCTGACAGGAAACAAAGTAGGAGAGAGAGAAGGGGGCGGGATCAGGAAAGGTTCTCAAGCCAGAATTTGAACTCAGGACTCCGTAATGCAATAGCACAATATGTTGGCACGCTGCCCACAAGGCTAACGGCGCAGACTAAACTCTCACATTTGACCCAAACACCACTCCATAATCCATAATAATGTTTTTTTCAGTGGAAAAGTCCATCACCTGTAGTCCTCTCACATCAAAAAAATTCACCATCATGTTTATTTAGAACTGTTTTGGACTGATTTCACTTGTAAAGGGATCTTGATCTGTGCATATTTCTCTCCTGATTCAGATTAGATGACTTTTACACTGGAGGAATGAGTGTTATGGACAGGGACTTGTATTTAATCCAGAAGCAACAGTTTGAAGTTAATAATGACTTAAAGGTGCACTAAGCATTATTTGAAAATGCTTTTGACCACAGTGTCGGACTGAGTCCCAAAACACACTTGTAGCCAATCAGCAATAAGGGGGCATGTCTTGTAATGATAGAGAGAAGAGAGCGCTCAATTTGAGTGCACAGGACGGATGGCAGATCGACTATAGATAGAGAGAGATGGCAGATAAGAAAAGAGGAAAATATCAGAGAAACAAAACATTAAAATGAAGGGTTACGATCAGGCAAGAGGTAGGACCTGCGTAAATATCGGAGCAGCTTTCCAGCAGTGGAAGGCCTGGAATCAGATGCCGAGGTTATGTTGTTTTGCGTTGCCTTTTTGATAAGCGAGTACTGTTGATTTTGCATTGTTCCACACAACTTATCTGTGCTGGCTTTTGTTTGAATATGCTTGTGTGTCCTCTTCACTTGTTTCCGCGATCATCGTTGCCATGGTTGTGTACATACATGTGGAGTAGAAATTTTAAAATAGGGGCGAGGTCCTGTTGGGTTATGGGCGTGTTTGATTTGTTGCATTCAAATAGCAACATCGTTTGGCAAAATTTGCTTAGTGCACCTTTAATGATGAATTTATTACAAACACTAATACTATGAATTTATTACTAAACACAAATACTTACATTACTTGTGGATTACGGTAATGTTTTTATCAGCTGTTCTGGCGGCACCCATTCATTGCAGAGGATCCTTTGTTGAGCAAGTGATGAACTGCAGAATTTCTCCACATCTGTTCATATGAAGAAACACACTCAGCTATCTGGGATGGCCTGAAGGTGAATACAATTTTAGCAAATTTTTAATTTTTGGTGAACTATTTCTTTAAAGTATATTACATATCTAATTACATTCCTGTCTATAAAGCAGTCATTGTGATTGTACATCAAAACATCATATTCTTTTCTGAATTTTGAAAGAATGAATATGCCAATACTGCTGCTACTACTAATAATAATAATGAATTTTATAAATGTGTGGAATATTTCACATGTAAGCACTGTATACACTAATATTTGCATATAATTTGCATGACTGGTTCTCTTTGTCAATATTTTATTATGTGTTTTTGCCTACATCTTGTTACAAATTCCCCATGAATTTTGTTTTCAATCACATATCAGTTAAAAAGTGAAAATGGTTTGAAGTGGTTTCCAACCTTAGCTATAAATGGTTGAATGCTGTTTATATTTAATACTTATTAACATTCACTAAAATTCATTTGTTATGGCATTAAAACTATTAGTATCAGGTTACTGAAAAACGACTGTGATTAAGTTGTTGTTACGATGTTGTTGTTAAGCGTTTATTTTGTTTTATCTTTTTAACTCGTCTAATGAAGATGTGAAAAAGTGGCATTGTTAAATTTTGGTCTGTGCTGCCACCTATAGCTGAGATATAGCATTACAGAACAACATTTAAGAATCTGTGAACTGACAATCAGAAAAAAATGTGTATTATAATAGACAGTTATGCAGTTTAAGGTAAAAATTAATTGATTTACGCAATGTCAAATATAAGAAATAATAACAGGACTGACCAAAATGTGAAATTAAGGTTAGTAAGGAAGACTAATACAATAATAATACATTTTTAAATAAAAAGTTTAAACTCAATGTCAAGTAAATATTGGTACAAGAAAACAATTAAAAAAGAAAACAAATTTAAAAATGAATTTGATATTTTAAAATAAAAATACAGCAACAATATATTTGTAAGCAGGAAAACATATGTAAATAGAAAATGAGCAGTGTTTTACTTGTGAATACTTCACTGTGCCTTACACAGCTTTATGAAAAACTTGATTCTATTTTAATCAATTACTATCTTTAAAGACTATACGTCAAAATATACGTCGTATACCAAAATATACGTCGTATACCAAAATTTCAATATTTTAAATGACAGTATTTTCTGATTTATGGAGTGATTAAAAAAAAGAGATGTACAAAATCCCCTATGTAAAAACTTACATAACTCCAATATAACAACAAAAAGAAATAAGTATTCTGAACCTAGCTTTATCCAATGTTTAGATTTCTGTTATTGTATATAAAATGTATGCAAACTTACACATACTTAATTAGATAATTTGCATATTTCAAACTAAAAAACATGTACTGTGCTTAATCAGCTGAGGAAGTATGGTGAAATTTGTTAAAATTGCATAGTAGTTTTAATGCTATTCACCTGAGTTGTCTTGCCTTAAGAGGCCTCAGATTATACACCAAATTAGGTATACTTTGCATTAAAATTTTGACCTTAAGAAAAATAAATGTTTATGTAATAGTAAATTCTCCTTTTTTTTTTTTTTTTACAAAACTGCTGATGAAACTCCAGCTTTCCTCTTTTATTTAATTTGTTAAGATGTTAAGTGAATGTCTGACAGCTCCACATCAGGTAAAAGTTTCTAGTTATTTTTTATTATAAATCAAATATTCAGTAGTCTAGAATTTATTTGATAGTTCAGTTTCTCAGATTCAGTGTTTCTCTAATGTGTGCTAATGTACATGTTTATGTACATAAAAAAAATCAGATGATATCATTTTACAGTTATTTAGTAGCAAATTATAAAAGGCCAACAAAGGATATAACATTCAAAGCCACATCTGTTTGAGATCCTCGACTCATTCAAAAAGTCCCTAAACAAATGTGTTGAGGCAACTTGGGAAAAAACAACTAAAGAGGGGCCAGACGTGCTTGGTCTCTACTAAAAGGAAATGTGATTGACAACATCTTAAACAAAAATTGCACCACTGTGTTTCACAACTTTCCTGTTGGATTCAGTGACCTGACTTCAGGGTCCTGGACCTCTCAAGTACACATTTGAGCAAGGAGTGTACATTGCAGTCCATGAAGGTTGGAATACTTATTTTCAAAATATACTTTTACTTTTACACATGTAACCCTGGACCACAGAACCACTCATAAGGGTCAATCTTTTAAAATTGAGCTGTATACATCATCTTAAAATAAGCTTTCCACTGATGTATGGTTTGTTAGGATAGGACAATATTTGGCTGAGATACAACTATTTGAAAATCTAGAATCTGAGGCTGCAAAAAAAAAAAAAAAAATCTAAATACTGAGAAAATTGCTTTTAAAGTTGTCCAAATGAAGTCCTTAGCAATGCTTATAACTGATCAATAAAAAGTTTGTATTTATATATTTACAGTAGGAAATTTACAAAATATCTTCATGGAGCATGATCTTTACTTATATTCTAATGATTTTTGGCATTAAAAAAATCGATAATTTTGACACATACAATGTATTGTTGGCTACTGCTACAAATATACCTGTGCTACTTATGACTGGTTTAGTGGTCCAGGGTCACACAAATTAAGCAGCACAACATTGATAATAATCAGCATATTAGAATGATTTAAGGATCATGTGACACTGAAGACTTGAGTAATGATGCTGGAAATGTAGCTTATTATTCAGCTTATTCAGCAATAAATGATATTTTAAAGTATATTTCAATAGAAAAGCATTCTTTTAAATTGAGTACAATTTAATTTTCTTTTAAATACATTTTACAGTTTCTGTATTTTTGTTAAAATAAATGAAGGCTTGATAAGCATAAGACACTTTCATAATGCTGCATAATTAATAATAGTAAATAATAAAAGTCATTTTACGTCACCATTTCGCCTGCATACACTTCACATAATAAGCCTGTAGATGGCACTTAGGCTTCATTAGCTATGATAGTTTCATGAAATAGTAAACGGTGTAGCCTACCATACATACTGTAAATGTAAGTGAATTGAATACTGATTACCATTATTGCAACTTTTGGCGCTGCACAGTTTGTTTAGTGCTTTTGTAGTCATTTAGCATCCATTTTCTCAGCGATGTAATTTGATTTATAAAATGAGACAAACCGTAGATCCAGATCTCTCCTCCATGTAATTTTCAACTGATTTATGAATAAGAATGGGAAAAAATGACTGCTCCACTTCTCATTATTGCCAAATGAAATTTGAAGTTCTTGTGCCAGATCATGATTGGTTGGTATATTATACATGACAAACGGGCAATGATGAATTATGTAATATTCTAAAATAATTAAATCGATACACTAGCTTTGATTATTGATGGGGAAAAAAGTTTAAAACATTGTTTAGTTTATTTTTTCCTTCCTGGAGTCTGGAGGAAGACAGGAGTGGCACTGAATCCAAGCTGCTTGAAGTCCAGAGTGAAGTTTCCGAAGTCAGTGATGATTTGGGTGCTGTGTTTTATCAAGTCCAAAATCAATGCAGCCGTCTGCCAGGAGATTTTGGAGCACTTTATGTACTTTCAGCTTTATGTAGATGCTGATTTCCTTTTCCAGCAGGACTTTAGTACCTGCCCACAGTGCCAAAACCACTTTAAGTTGCTTGCTGACCATGATATTGCTGGGCTTGATTGGCCAGCCAACATGCCTGACCTGTACCCCATATGAAATCCATGGGATATTTTCAAGAGAAAGATGAGAAACAATCGATCCAACAACACAGACGAGCTGAAGGCTCAATAGTGCCTCAGCAGTGCCACAGGCTGATCGTTTCATGCCACACCTCACTGATGCTGGAGTTTGTGCTAAAGGAGCCCCAACCAAGTATTGAGTGCATAAATGAACATACTTTAAAGAACTTGAACTTTTCTGTTTTGCAAATACTTTTTTTGGATTGATCTTAGGAAATATTCTAATATTTTGGGATACAGGATTTTTGACTTTCATGAGCTGTAAGCTCTAATCAACAAAATTAAAACTAACAACAACAACAACAACAAAACTTTTGAAATGTTTTACTCCAGTATAAAGTATCACATGATTCTTAAGAAATCATTCTAATATGCTGATTTATTATTAGAACTATCAATGCTGGCAACAGTTGTGCTGCCAAATATTTTTTTGGAAACTGCTTTTTTCAAGATTCTTTGATGAATAAAAAGATAAAAAGAACAGCATTTATTCAAAATATAAATCTTTTCTAACAATATCAATCTTTGCTTTCACTTCTTATAAATGTAACACATCCTTGCTGAATAAAAGTTTTAATTTCTTTCAAAAACAGAAAGAATAAAAATGTACTGACCCCAAACTTTTGAACAGTAGTGTATATTGTTAGAAAAGACTTCTATTTTAAATAAATGCTCTTCTTTTTAACTTTTCATTCATCAAAGAATCCTGAAAAAAATATTCCAAAAAAAATGTTCGCCGCACAACAGTTTATAGCTCTGATAATAAATCAGCGTATTAGAATTATTTCTGAAGGATCATGTGACACTGAAGACTGGTGTAATGATGCTGAAAGTGCAGCTTTGCATCACAGGAATAAATGTATATTAAAATTGAAAAATGTTATTTTACATCATAATAATATTTCATAATAGTAAATGTTTTCCTGTATTTTTTTTATCAAATAAATTCAGCCTAATTGATGAGCATTAAAAATAATTTTGATCCCAAACTTTTGAACGGTAGTGTGTGTGTGTGTGTGTGTGTGTGTGTGTGTGTATATATGATAATAAAAAGATACATGTTGCACTAATTTCTTTTTTGCCGTAATGTATGGGTCTGGTGGACACAAATCTGTGTTTACTCTCTTCTCGTAAGTTCCCCCTGACTATATATGTATGTATGTACTATATACAGGGGCGTTGCACAAGATCCTATGCATAGGCAGTCCTGATGGGCCCCTGACTGATTGAGCTCATGTGTATTCTAGAGGGCACCAGGTTGATGCTGACCTGTTCCACTGTGATCTCATGTCCTTCATTCCAAACTCTGATGCAGTGGAACCCACAGCTGGGAGAACAGCTCACACCAGCTCTGCAGGTGAAATGTAACATGAAACAAATCATGTTTGTAAACTGTACAGTTCTGTATCCTGAAATGTAATAAAATCCTTGTATTTTTTTCTTAAGATGGATGAATTTGGACAGACACTGTTGTCCTCCTCTCAGACGTTCAAAGCAACTCCTCTAATTGACCGCCTGAAAGTCTCCTGCTCTCTTTTGTACTGCCAGCATGCCAAAAGATCAGCTGAAACCAGTGATACCCTTAGAGTGTTGTGTATGTGAAACAGAGAAACAAAGCAATCATAAAGCGTAAAATTAATTATTTCTATTTATGAGTGAATGTACTTTGAGTGCTTTTTGTGTTTTGTGTAATACCTAATGATAATGTTCAGCATAATTTGAGAATGATCCAAAGAAAATATTTTGCACTTTTGGACCCCATTATATGAAAGTGTCTAAGTATGTACTGTCAAATAAAACTGTTCAAACTTTTGTTCAGATGCTCCCAAAAACACCATAGCCCTGGTCAGTCCATTGGGTCATGTTGCAATTTTGACTTTATAATTCACAATTCTGAGAAAAAGTCAGAATTGTGAGATATGAACTCGCAATTGTGACTTTTTTTTTTTTTTTTTGGAATTGCGAGTTCATATCTCACAATCTTACATATCTCTCAATTCTGACTTTGACTTTTTAACTCGCAATTGACACTGAGAAAAAAGTCACAATTACCTTGTTTTATTTTTTATTTAGTGGCGGAAATGGGCTTCCATAGTAAGCAGCTGCTTTAGACTCAAAATCAAAAACAAGACACAACATGCCAAACCATAACATGAGCAATGGAGAATTCCAGTGATTAGAAACGAGAGAGAGAGAAAAAAAAGATTACTGTGTGTACACTCATGTGTATTCAGTTCAAGGGATAAGAAAATATGCTTTTTATTTGCTCACACCCCTTGACGTCAAATCAAAACTTTTTTGTTTGGTTGTTTACATGTCTAGGAGCTTAATGTATGCTTTCTTTTCATCATCTTGGACATCTTTATGTGTCATTGACCCATAATCACTTTAGTACAGTGATTTAATCTACGCTTGACTAATGATGAAGGTGATTCATGGCAGACAGACTCTTTGGAAAAATTGGTGGCAGTGTTGATGTGGCTGCAAAAGGGGCAGTAACTGGACACATGGTCAGTTCCTGGTGTAAACAAGCAATTAAATCGGAAACTACATCAGAACCACATCAAAATACATTCGTAAGAGTATCAGTGGGCAATTAGGCCTAGTTAGGACAGTAAATTTGCTACCCTTCAAAATGTTCATTCTCAGACCATTTGTAACTGCAATGTGGAAAGGAATGTGTTTTATGTGTAATTGAAATATGGATATCCTTGGGTGATCTTTTAGTGGTATGCAAGTAAATATATTATGTGTCTGTGTGTGTCATAATATAGTGACGTGAAATGGGCTACAGCTTTTTTTTCTTCTCTTTCTGATTCAGGTTGATCCATTGCACTGTACATTATATGTGGACTTCTGACGCTTTTCTTAATTCTCATTACTGCAGTGGATTTGGTCAAATACAAAAGGTGGGTTAGATGTTTGACATCCATAACATGAGGTTCAGCCTGTTTTTTTTTTTTTTTTAATTCAGTGTAAGAAGATCAGCTGTAATGTACAGACACTAATTTCCTTTATAAATTCAGTTCAAATAATTTTTTTTTTCAAGTTTTATTTATAAAGCACATTTAAAATCAATTAACAATTAATTCTGTTCTTTATAACCCCCAATCCATAAAGCAGGAAGAATCTATTGTGGCCTGTGAAAAATTCCTCCACTTTTTTGTGGAAAAGATTACCACTGTTAGAGCTAGCATTTCACCTCCAGCCTTTGATCCTTCCATTTCCATAGAGTGTGCTACAGTCTTCATTGAGTTTGAGCCTGTTTCCATCCTGGCCCTTAATGATATTGAAACCTTCAATTCCTCCCACTGATATCATACCACCACGTCTTTTTAAAGAGTTATGGAACACTATTGGACCAAACATCCCAGCAATTATAAATAGTAGTCTTACTTCTGGCTATGTGCCACTTTGTTTTAAAGAGGCTGTGGTGCAGCCCCTTATCAAAAAACAAAATCTGGACACTTCAGTTCTTTCAAATTATTGTCCAATCTCTAAACTTCCTTTTGTGTCCAAGATTTTAGAGAAGGCAGTCCTACTGCAGTTACAAGCCTTTTTAGATCTGCATGGTATTCTTGAGGTGTTTCAGTCTGGTTTTAAAGCATTTCATAGCACCAAGACTGCACTTATAAAAGTTTTTAATGATCTTTTAATTTCAACAGATTCTGGAGATTCTACAATTCTGATGCTTTTAGATCTCACAGCAGCATTCGATACGGTTGACCACAGTGTTCTTTTCTCGCGTCACTGTATTAGAATGGTTTAGATCGTATTTCTCAGAGAGAGTGTTTAAAGTTGGATATGGGGGCTCTACATCACCCGCAGCACCAGTGGCATGTGGAGTACCGCAGGGCTCTATTTTGGGACCGATTCTCTTTTCCCTTTACTTGCTTCCTTTAGGATCCATCTTAAAGAAGCATAACATTAGTTTCCATCTGTACGCAGATTATTTACAAATCTATCTGCCTATAAAAAGTAAGGTTGAGGACTCGATAAATAGGCTGTTAGATTTTTTTTTTTTTTTGACATTTGAAATTAAAGCATGGATGGCTTTAAACATTTTACATTTTAATGAAAGTAAAACTGAAATTATGATTTTTAGACCTAGCAGTTCTACTAGCAGCTCCAAATTGGACCTGGGACCTCT
Organism: Cyprinus carpio; assembly: GCF_018340385.1. Lineage (NCBI taxonomy): Eukaryota > Metazoa > Chordata > Actinopteri > Cypriniformes > Cyprinidae > Cyprinus > Cyprinus carpio. Next base: position 20,262,405 of record NC_056615.1, read on the forward strand.
GACGCCCTATGTCAAGTCTATGGTAACAAAACTTGGTGTTAAGATGGATAGTGATCTTCAACTAGAGAAACAGATCAATTCTGTTGTTAAAGCTAGTTTCTTTCAACTTAGGTTACTTACTAAATTGAAGCCATTTTTATCTTTTAAGGATTTTGAGAGGGTTATAGATGCTTTTATTACCACTCGCCTGGATTATTGTAATGCTTTATATATTGGAGTTAACCAGGTCTCTCTCTCTAGATTGCAAATGGTTCAGAATGCTGCCGCTCGACTCCTTACAGGAACTCGTAAACAAGAGCATATTATGCCTGTTCTTGCCTCTCTTCATTGTCTACCAGTTTGTTTTAGAATAAAGTTTAAGATTTTATTGTTTGTTTTTAAATCTCTTCATGGTCAAACCCCAGCTAACATAGATGATCTACTGAAGACGCATACTCCTCTGAGGTCATTAAGGTCTGCTGACCAATTATTCTTATCTGTCCCTAGAACACGACTTAAAAATAGGGGAGATCGAGCATTTTCAATCATGGCCCCTAGGTTGTGGAATGATCTGCCTATGCATGTCAGAGTAGCTTCCAGCCTTGACATTTTTAAATCACGACTCAAAACTAATTTTTATTCATTGGCTTTTAAACCAGCCTGAGAGTTTATATTCTGCATTTTAATCTTCAAGTTTGTCACCTGTTTAACTTATGTTTTGTATGTCATGTGTTTATAATTTGTCTGAAATTATGTCAGTGTCCAGCACTTTGGCTAACCTCAGTTGTTTTAAATGTGCTTTACAAATAAAATTGTATTGTATTGTACTGTATTACTAATGATGGATTTGTTTATTACAAACATGCTGTCATTCTGATGGCACCCATTCCCTGCAGAGGATCCATTGGTGAGCAAGTGAAGCCAAATTCCTCCAGATCTTTTTGGATTAAGAAACAAACTCATCTATATCTTGGATGGCCCAAGGGTGAGTATATTTTCCACAAATTTTCATTTGAACTACTTCTTTAAGGAGGTCTGTGATATATCTAGGTAAAGCTGTCCAGTAGCATTGGCAGTAGCCTTGCTGACACAGGACCTCCTAGAGAGTATTGTCATTTATATGTTACTTCTAAAAAAAAATAGTTAATCAGAATAAACAACTAATTTTAAAGGTGCCATGTGTAAAAATTGAGGTAAAAATATCCAAAAAATGACCTACACGCATCAAAAGAATGAGAAGAAATAAGGGCAATGATGTCATTAAAAAAATGTCAAGTTATAGTGCTGCAGAGATATCAACCTTAATTAGCATTAGCATTACTAGCCACGGCCCGACAGGTGTCGTAATACCAGTTTCGGCCATGGGAGGCGGTAGGCGGGCAACATAACCACCAGCCAACCTGCAATACACGAATAACTCGCACGGCTTGTGGGCGTATTTGAACCTGATGTCAATCGTGTGGAAGGTACAGCCCACTACTTCATTTCAGTTCAGGGAAGAGAGCGGAAGGATGGCTGAAGCCCTTGGCAAGAGACACCTACCACCACCACCCGCTACAGGGAAACAACCGCGCTCCGAATCACAAATCAAATCCGATAAGAAAAGGAGCCGAAACAGAGTAAACATCAGCACTGCTTTCCATCGCTGGAGACAACTGATGGACTTGAAAGAAATGAGGTTCGACTCCGAACTTGCAACATTTCTTTTGGATTGGTAAGTAAGATGCTGTTAGTATTTCGCTAGAAGTTTGTTTTATATGTTTGCGTATTTTTTTCCGGAAGTTATAACATAGAAATGTATCGAAGGCTGTTCGATAAACGTGCTAATGTTAGCGAAGGCTAACCGTAGCTGCGTTTGATAATTAGCTAGCTATAACTTACCCACAGATCCGATCCGGTTTTAACCTGTTATCTACCAAAGCCCGTCTCTACCAAGCTGATGCTAAAATGTAACATTACCTAAGAAGCTTGAAATGTCTTCGATGATAATGAACCCGAGAGAGAGAGAGAGAGAGAGAGAGAGAGAGAGAGAGAGAGAGAGAGAGAGAGCGCCCCCGGCCGCGCGCGCGCACTCACTCACTATATTCAGAGCGGTCAAGTTTTTGAAAGCGTGTGAAAAGAGTCAATTGCGTGTGTCTCACGGTGAATGCTTGAGAGTTGGCAGCTCTGGTTACGTTGGTTGGCGCTAGCTTGGTCAACATCAGCTGTCTGATGTTGACCAATGATGTTGACAGAATGCTGTCTGTCAAATTAATTTAATTCAAATAATGTGTATATACAACTCAAAAATGTAATATGAACAAAACGAATATGAACATATTCACTGGTAAAGGTGAAGGGGAGTAGCTTGAAGATGTCATGTTTCAAAATCACTTGACATCACCCAACGTTCCTCTGGAGGCAAAACGTCCTTTAGGCTTCGGCTATGGCTCTAGGGTTGTTGTGAAGGTAGGGGCGGAGCATAGAGACTATGCCGTTTCTCGTTTGTTACTCTAGAGTAGACCAATTCACTTTATTGAGGCATACTGCCCCCCATCTGGTATGGAATGTGGAGTATGACTAGATTTTTTTTGCCAGACATTACACATGGCTCCTTTAAATGATCACCATTAGAGAGACACTTGTATCCTGATGCTGTAGTTACAACATCGACCAGCAGGGGCTAATGAGGCTTTCCAAAGCGGTTAGCTTGGCATTTCTCCAGGTTTATTGACCTAGTTAAAAGAATATCTTTTCATTTCACTCTTATCATACATACATTTTACTTAAAATTCAGATTCCAAACCCACTTAAATGATAGAATCACAAAAAATATTGCAGTAATGTTTAGAAAATAACACTTGTTTTAACTATTTTTTACGTTTCAAAAAATGTAATAAAACCATTAGCATTGTAATTGTTTCTTAATTTATAACCATTTTTTCCTTCTTTTTTCAGGCTGTAAAAAAAAGACTTAAAGTATAATATCATCATAAATCACCCGAGATATAACAGATAATTAGCATACCATAGCACAAACTTTCCTTTCAGGCAAATTCATAGAGCACAGACTAGGATGTGGAAGATTTACTATCTAAATTATATGAAACAAATTCACTGGATGCTAGATATTGTAATTTTCTTACTGTTAGGCGTCAGAAAGTTTGCATGGACCCATGGCCTACACCACCCTCCACGGGACCAGGGACTCAGTGTACAATGTAATACAGGTCAGTGTTCTCATATACACTTTTGCTCTTTTCATATTACATATTAATTCAATATGCATAAATGAATTCCTTTTTTAAAAGTTTAGTTTTGAATGTTTTGTTAAAATACACACAGAAAAACAACATGCTTCTATTTGAACTTGCATGTGCATCTTGGCATGCAAGTAAACTTTGAAAGATGCATTAAACACAACTGTATTTCTTATTTCTTTGGAAAACAGCTGTTCTATTCCATGTAAGTTGTGTTTAGATACTATGAAACTTTTTTCCATGACATAATTCAATCAACCGTTAAATCAACTGACTGAGTGGTTATCAATTTCCTGAGACAGGAAGTAGATAGAAATTATTTCTCAGAAAACAAGAGTTGTGTAAGCATATTAAACACTGATATGCTGATCATTAGATGCTCTGCTGACATGCTGCATGTGCAAAATTTTTTGCTTTGGAGACTGTGCTTACAAAATAGAGGTGAGAAATTTGTCCTGATTTCATATGAATTGTGATGACACAAGCTGCAGTATCAAAGTTAATTTGAAACAATATTAAAGATGCCAAAATGTCAGCATATTTGTCATATTCTGGTGTTACTTAAACTTTTGCACTCAAATATGTGCTAAAATGTCCTTGCAAGAAAACTAATTTTCTCATTCAAAAAATAATAATAATAATAAAAGTTTTTTTTTTTTCATTGGTGCATAATTATCTGCATATCGGTTCATTATAGCACTGCATATTATCTATGTGTAAGCGCATGCACTGAGTAGAGGGTTTTATAATAAATTATGTATGTACAGTATATGATGTATCCTCCTCTTTGCTGCAGACAAGGGCCAGCAGAAGTGAAGACGACTATGAAAACAGAAACTTTAGTAAACCTCAGCCCAAGTATGAGTTGTGGCCTAGAAGTAACCTATATACAAAATACTTTGGTGCTCAGGTTAAAGATGCAGGTTCTAATCTGTCCAGAGTCCTGCATGTCCCCCCAAGGGTGCATTACATTGATCAAAAGTGCCAAGGACATTTATAATGTTACAAAAGATTTCTATTTCAAATAAATTCTGTTCTTAAAAAAAACAAAAACAAAAAAAAACTGTTTTCAACATTGATAATAATTGATAATAATAAATGTTACTTGAGCACTAAATCAGCATATTAGAATGATTTCTGTAAGAAATCTTAATACTGCCATTATGGCTGCTGAAAATTCAGCTTTTGTCATCACAGAAATAATAACTGATTATTTAATAATGTTATGTAGTTATAATATTTCACAATATTTTTGTTGCCTTGCTGTAATTTCGATCAAATAAATGCAGCATTGTTGAGCATAAGAGACTTTTTTCAAAAACATTTTAAAAAATCTTAAAGGACTCTAAATGTTTTAACAATAGTGTATACAGTGGGGGAAATATTTTTTTGATCCCCAGCTGATTTTGTAAGTTTGCCCACTTACAAAGAAATTAAGGGTCTGTAATTTGTATGGTAGGTTTATTTTAATGGATAGAGACAGAATATCAACCCAAAAATTCACACATTATATAAAGTTTATAAATTGAGTTGCATTTCAGTGAGTGAAATATTTGATCCCCTACCAACCAGCAAGAATTCTTGCTCCCACAGACTGTTTATGTGCCCATGTGGAACACAGATTAGTCTTGACACTTTAAGAAGTTACTCCTAAATGATAGCTCGTTAGGTGCATAAGACACCTGTCCACACAACCTGTATCTTCCATTCCAACCTCTCACACCACCATGGGCAAGACCAAAGAGCTGTCAAAGGATGTCAGAGACAAGATTGTAGATCTGCACAAGGCTTGAATGGGTTACAAGACCATCAGCAAAAAGCTTGGGGAGAAGGAGACAACAGTTGGTGCAATTATTTGGAAATGGAAGAAATACAAAACAACCATCAATCGACTCGGTCTGGAGCTCCGTGCAGGATCTTGCCTCATGGGGTAAGGATGATCATGAGAAAGGTGAGGGATCTGCCCCGAACTACAGGGAGGAGCTTGTTAATGATCTTAAGGCAGTTGGGACCACAGTTACCAAGAAAAACATTGGTACACATGTACAGGCCTGTTTAAAGTTTGCAATGAACATCTAAATGATTCAGAGAAGGCTTGGGAGAAAGTGCTGTGGTCAGATGAGACCAAAATTGAGCACTTTGGCATTAACTCGACTTGCCGAGTTTGGAGGGAGAGAAATGCTGACTATGACCCCAAGAACTCCATCCCTACAGACAAGCACGGAGGTGGAAATTATGCTTTGGGGCTGTTTTTCAGCTGAGGGTACAGGATGACTTCACCGCATTGAGGGGCAAATGGACGGGGCCATGTACTGTAAAATCTTGGATGAGAACCTCCTTCCCTCAGCCAGAACACTAAAGATGGGTCATGGATGAGTCTTCCAGCATGACAATGACCTGAAACATACAGCCAAGGCAACAAAGGAGTGGCTCATGAAGAAGCACCAGACCTCAATCCTATAGAAAATCTGTGGAGGGAGCTGAAACTTCGAGTTGCCAAACAACAGCCTAGAAACCTTAAGGATTTAGAAAGAATCTGTAAAGAGTGGATCAAAATCTCTCCTGAGATGTGTGCAAACCTGGTGACCAGCTACAAAAATGTCTTATCCCTGTGCTTGCCAACAAGGGTTTCTGCAACAAGTACTAAGTCATGTTTTGCTTGGGGATCAAATACTTATTTCACTCACTGAAATACAAATCCATTTCTAACCTTTATATAATGTTTTTTTTTTTTTTTTTTTTTTTTTTTGGTATTCTGTCTCTATACTTTAAAATAAACCTACCATAAAAATTACAGACCCTTCATTTATTTGTAAGTGGGCAAACTTACAAAATCAGCTTGGGATCAAAAAAATATTTCCCCCACTCTAATATCCACACAAGCTTTGCATATACATGTTAAAAATATCATGTTAAATCAGAAATTGAAAAAATATATATTATATCTGGGCAGACAGTAAGAGTTGGAACACTTTCCAACACATTTGCCACAACTGTGAACAATTGCACACACACACACACACACACACACAGTTCCAGAAATTGAAAGTGGGTTACAAAATTCCCTGGGTTAGTACAGAAGCATCTATCTTCATCTTTCTCCACCACAATATTAAGTCCCTTATGATTGTGTACCATGCATGCTTGTGTATTTTACGTGGGTTGAAGATTTGACATCTAATCATAAACACTTTGGAAAATAAATGAGATAAAGATTTTTCTAGTCACTCTCACTTTCAGTCACTCCTTTAATCACTCTCTCACTCTTTCTGTCTGTCTACAACATTCTTGCCATTCCGTTGAGTCATTGGCAAGCAGATCAGAGGTGTGACGAAAACGGAAATCACACTCCCCTCCCAGCGCTTTGTGATGATGTCGGTGTGTGTGTGCATCACAGGAAAGTCATTATTTCACAGACAGTCATTGGCAAATTGCACTTAAGTAAGAGGTCGTCTTTGTATATTTCGTCTACAAGAAGTAAGATTCATAATTTGAAATAGATGAGTAAAATGGCAAACTTTTGACACAAGACATGGGAGGATGAAGGAGAAATGCATCATGTTATGAAAAAGGGTGCATTTCAAAGGCATTAAAATATTTTAAGGGGATAAAAAATCATACTTATCCAATTTGCTCTGTACAGCTCTGAAATAACATCATAGTGCATCATCAGCCAGTCAGAATCAAGCATTCATATAAGCTGTGGTAGCATATAAACACCTGGAAACTATTAACTATAGTGGGCTGGGAGGTTTTTTATATTCATACACATAAAAAAGGAAAATACATAAACTTAAGCTGCTGGCTGGCACCTCTGAATGATGGCTTTTTATAACACAAACGTTTATTCTTGGAAATGAAAGAAGGAATGGAAGTGTAACACTTTTAGAAGACACAAAACACCACTCAGTGTCGGTAGATTTGAATGGGTTAAGGGTCATGGAACAATAACAGTGGTGCTCACACAACAGGAAAAGTCTTGTGATGATGTCACAGATGACCGGAGCCTGGTTTAGACTCATTGATGATGACAGACGCTTGGATCATGCTCGAAAAATGTGTGTGTGAGAGCAAGTCTGTCTCTGTGAGGACGCAGTGAGACATGCAGTCATAGTAGACTATGCTATGACTAAAACTCTCCTGTCCGGGCTTGTTGGCCTACATCACACAAAATACTAGTAGCTGGACATTCTGGTCATTCACCATTTTCGCAATTTGACTTTGCTTAACTGGAAATAATATAGCTTTGCCAAACCTAACAGTGGTAGGCCACAACAGAGATTAGGGTCAGTGAAGACTGTGAGTTATAAAATCCACAGCCTTGAGATTTGTTATGGGATTCCCCTCCATTCACAGATCTAGGAGTTTTGGGACTGTAATCTTAACCCTTCCTCCTGGCCCAGTGCCTTAGAAAAACATCCTGATGGGAATTCTAGGCTTTTACCTCAGTATAATGTTTCCTTGTTCAAAAGAATAGAACGAAACAGAGACAAAATACATATATGGCTGTAACAATATCCTGCTTTAGTGATTTTATACAGCGATAGGCAGTGTATAAAGCATATTCATATTTTGGAAGCAAAATCATAGATCATTTGCATTGTATATGGAGACTTTATTATATACATACAGAGTGCTGGCAGTTTTAACTACAATGAATGGGGCTAGAGAGAAAGAGAGAAAGAAAGAGCATTATTAAAAAAAATTTTTTAAATAAGTAATGAATTCATTTAAAAAAGATATAATCAAAAATCGAAAAATATGATACCAATTTCGATTCATTTTTTTTTAAAGATTCTTGAGCTCATGATTTTTAATTAAAATATCATAACTCTATCTTTCGCTGAAATGACAGATTTCTCTCTGGTGACATATTCAATGCATTAAAACCTGCCTCAATTCAATAAACAACTGATTACTTATAAACAATTCAATAAACAACTTATTTGATACATTTTATTTTTCAAACACACACATACTTGCATTTGTGGTATACAGGGACTCTCCATAGGCGCAATGGTTTTTTCTATCTGTCTATCTATCTATCTATCTATCTATCTATCTATCTATCTATCTATCTATCTATCTATCTATATGTATATATATTTTCTTCTAAAATTAGCATTTTTATAAGGCTCTTATGTGTAAGTTCAGTAATTTTACTTTAATGGCAATTAATAGGTTCTTTTCATGGCACAAGGATGCACCAACATCTTGGTGACACACACCACAGCACACCTTCAGTCTTCGTGGAGTCCATGCCTCGAGGGATCAGGGGTGTTTTGGCAGTAAAAAAGAGGTCCAACACAATATTAGGCAGGTGGTCATAATGTTATGCCTAATAAATATAAAACACAAGTTGGAAAAACTGAAAGAGGCAAAAAGAGTGTCGAGTTCATCAGATGGCATCAGATTCAATGATCGGTTCATTAGAGGAAAGGATGTTGTTTCTGCTTGATCATGCGTTCCTCTTAGGAATTTAAACACCTCAAAAATTCCACCCACTTGGGCTAAATGTGGCTTGTCTTTTGGTATAAACACATCCCATTATGACACAATGAACTGCTGCCAACTGAGCATTAACAATCCACCTCCCCGCCCCAGCACTATGAAAAGGCTGCTGTCTCAAAAAAAATATGATGCAACTTCCGATGCTGCAGAAGAATAGAAGAATGGTTCGCCTGGACAAAGCACGTGCTTCTAAACATTCAATGAGGTGCATGACTACAGCAAAAGATTAGAATATCCTGTGTTGTGAGTAACAAATTATCCCCACTTTTCGGGAAGGGCACTAAGGTGTGATCTCCATCCACTGATTTTCCACCTGTTGCATCGGAGAAGATGAGATCGTCATCGTGAGATCAACCAATTCCATTACGACTCACTTAATCACAAATACCCATTACTGGACATTTTCCCATGTGCTATAAATGAATCATGGCTGATCAGTTCTACAATGACCTCAGATTAACATTAAAATTATATAAATAAATAGATTAAAATATACAGAGGACAGTGAAATACTAATAATTGGAATATTAGTATTTTTGGGGCAGCTGTGGCCTAATGGTTAGAGATTTGGACCTGTAACCAGAAGGTCGCAGGTTCGAGTCTCTGTGCTGGCAGGAGTTGTAGGTGGGAGGGAGTGAATGAACAGCGCTCTCTTCCACCCTCAATACCCATGGCTGAAGTGCCCTTGAGCAAGGCACTGAACCCCCAGTTGCTCCCCGGGCGCTGGATATAGCTGCCCACTGCTCCGGGTGTGTGTTCACGGTGTGTTCACTTCTCACTGCTGTGTGTGTGCACTTGGATGGGTTAAATGCAGAGCACCAATTTCGAGTATGGGTTACCATACTTGACAAATGTCACGACTTTCACTTCACTTTTCATATGTACAAAAATACTAATAAAGGATATTTATACATATACAAGTAGGAATTTCACACTGCGGTAAACCACGAGTTATAGTCCTTCTAAGCCCTTCTGTTAACCCCAGGTAGAAGTGCATTTCACACTATTATTATATACATTATTACTATTTCCACTGCCCTCTTTATTGATTTATCTTATTTTTTTATGTTGTGTGATGTTGACAGTATGCATCATTGCAAGTGTTTTTAGTAACTCACAGCACTGTAGAACTGATCTATACACAGTCATCCATGATTCATTTATAGTGTATGGAAAACTGTCCAATAATGAGTAAAAATGTTAGAATGTTACAACTAGATGCTATAGTAACAGTTACTCAAGCGCAAGCCTCATACTCACATGTTGGGGCGGTCAAGAAAACACCATGCGCTGTATAAACAGTTGTTTCAGCCTTTGAGCAGAAAACGCATTCATTGGAGTGTTCTTTGAAGCCTGAAAATCCCATTCAGGAGTAATAAAAATCCCAAATGAGCAATGCCAGAGCCGTTATGTAAACAGGCGTGCTGCGTTTGTCCTGACACCGCAAATAGCCTCTGCAAATAAAACGCTTAACCTCAGTTTATGAATATTCAAGATGAATTGTTAACTGTGACGAGTATGAAACATGAAGCAATATAACACTGGATTCTGTTTACTTGAGGTTTAGAATGACCCCAGGTTCAAGTGTGAAATGCCCTAGTGTGCTTAATCTATCACTGCATACTAAGTATATGACACCACAAGATTCTTGGCTACTCTCACCACTTCCTGAAGAAGTACAGGATATGACCCCACACAGTGTTAACAGTCATATCTCTTATTAACATGTCTCTCTTTGCCTTGCAGTCATGGGCCAAACTAAAAAGGAAGACATAAGGAGGAGTGGGTGATGGAGAAAATGAAAGAGGGATGGGGAAGGAATGCATGTGTGTGCATTCAGGCATGAGGACACTTGTGCATGCTCGAAGTCTGAGTGGAAATAACAGTGTGATGTGTCAGAGGAGGCCAAGTGGATGAATGTGGGGTAAATGCTCAGTGGGTAGACGTGGGTTGGGGGGCTTCAGATCTTCTAGATTAGTGTGTGAGTGTATTATGACTATATGTTCTGTTGTGAATTGCACCTAATTATGACCCTCTCTGCGAAGTCCAGGCTAAAGTCTTAAAATCTAATTATGAGATACCAAGCATCAGTCAGTAATAAAGATATCAAAGTTACATTTTCACAGAATGTTCTTTACGTTATGAAAGATGATTTTATAAAGAAAACAGTAAATCACCAAAAAAATTACTTTAGCTGGGTTTTTACAGACAGGGTCACAATTTGTCAAAAAACAACAACAACAACAAAAAAAAAAAACAAAGTAGCATCTCATCGCAGTCCATCACCTCTATGGAATTAGCAAAAACTGTTGAGTTCTTCAGAAAAAAGATATGTTTAATGAGAGGGGGTGTGTAGGTCTACTTTTTTTTTTCCTGAATGTGAATGACTCAGAGTTGTGTGTCATGGCCCATAATATAAAGGAGAACCCTTTCACTAGTCCAAATGTTAGTAGAGTGATAACACAAGTTTGCACACTGTGTTTACTACTAGTGTTTTTGGGATTACCATGAAATGTAAGTACTTTTGTCATTCTTTACATCAGCTTTACAGCACAGGCATGGGAATGTGTTTTAGTGAGGGCAAACATGGACATTGTAGAGGGTGGGTCTATAGTGTGGGTGTTTTTGCTGTCTATGAATTTAGTTTGAAAAGTTTTTTTTAGAATAGAAACCAAAATAACCACTAAATCAAGTAAAGCAGTCTGGCGTGTTAACCTCACGATAATTCAGTTGATGTTATTAATGGGTATTGTGTCATTTTTATGACAAAAAAATATTTAAAAATGTAATGCATTGTGTTTAACTTTAAGTTATATTTGTTTATTATCATTATGAAAGTCAGGGTTATAACCACAATAACACTTAACATTCAGATTAGGTTTCTCTATGCTTAAATTACGAGTTTCTTTGGTTCTTCAAATTATGATAATGTGCTTAATAAAAGGTTACATTAAGGTCAAGTGTCAAAAAAAAAAAATTATTTAAATGTAATTTCAAATTACTAAAATTTAAATGTAAATTATTCAAAACTAAAAGTGAAAAACTGAAAGTAAAAAAAAAAAGCCTAAATCTGATTTCATTTATACTTTATAATATTATACAGATAATACTAAAATAATACTGATTCGAAATTAAGATTTTAGGGTTTTATAGAGCTGCTACAGGGTTGAGTTGTAACCTCAGTCTGTAAACATGCTTACGCTGCTTTTGCATGATAACTTACACTTTGAAAATATGCACACGTATTGACTTGGCGCATCAGTAATGAGTTCATTTCAACAATATTAAAGCAGTGCTTTTTCAAAATCGTGTTGACAGAAGCAAAAATATGCTATCAGTGTAAAATCATTTTCCACAAACGGAGGATGTCTGCAAGCGAGTCTAAAGCTGGTCGCAAGGCTAATTGAGTCAATGTGATCTTTGCATGCCTACAACGGTTGATGGGGATCGCTACCATGCCATCATGCCATGTGTAAGGGTTGCACGCAATGGTTATCGGTGACCTGAACAATTTCTCTATTTAGAAAGGTTTCAAAGGATGCTAATTGCGTAAATAGCCATTCATTTCCTTTTAATGCTTATCATAGGGTTAAATCACACAGTTATCACATATCTGCTGCATGTATTTGAAGGCCTACGACCTTCACACAGACTTTGGTCATGGCTCATTTGAGTTTGCTGTGGTTAAAGACTGGCACAGACATCAAATGGGCCAATTATTAGTGGGTAAAAGAAAGAACTGGTAATATATTAATTTTCACTGTAATGGTCATGAAATGTATTAAATGTTCCTCAAAAAAAATTGGGTAAATGTGTATATATTCTTACTATGCATTTTAATCAGATAGATAAGTAAATAAATAGACAGGTTGACAATAAAAAAAATAGGATATTTAAATAGACGAGTAGAAGATTAAACATGTCTCATTCACTAATATGTGAAATCAGGAATACAGATTTCCTGAAAAAAACTCTGAACTGGAAATTCCTGGATTTTGCAATCTTTTGCTTTCATTTCCTCCAGTTTTACCAGGTTTGGTGAAATTGTATGATCTTGTCTCTTGTGCTCAGTCTAAACAAGTGTGCATCAAAACTTAGGCATGCCACCATACAAAACAAATACCACATCCGGAAAAATGCTGACTCGCATCCTTTCATCCAAACAGCACCTCTCTTAATTTTGCGCATTCAGTGTAAAACTGATCACAACAAACCCAGCAACTGTTATAAATTCGTGTCCTACATGCCTTGGAAAGTCCTTCTCTAAATCATCCCATCTGGTGTAACCATTACAAAAACAAAGTTTTTATGGAATAAAACAGCTGTTTGGCACACACACTGAAACACTTGTGACTCCGAGCAGCTGTTCCAATGACATTAATAAGAAATCCTGCTTGTTTTTATGCTGACAGTGTCACCTGACTCCAACTTTCCCCTCATCGTCTTGATGACTTGTGTTGAGCTTTTCGCCTTCATCACAGCCCGTCCTGCTAATATTCCACCAGGAAAAAGGAATCTGCAGACGCTGTATCAAGACATGCGTATGCTGCTGAAAATAGTATCTCAAGAAAGGCATGGGGTAAGTACCAGTAAATGGTTTTATAATTCATTTTAGTAGTAAATGTCCCATGCAGAATAACACACATTTATATTTCGCATAATAAACTTTTTGTTTGTCTAATAAAATCTTTGCCATTTTTCAGAATGAGATGAAAGAATTTGATCAGTCACTCACATCCCTGCCCTTGATGAACTACAAAACGGCAGACCTGAAAACAGTCGAGGTAGAACATCCACATCTCTGCCTGTTTTTCTTTTCCATGTCTGTGTTTCAAGCATCTAGACTTTCTTTTTGACAGAATATTTGTATGACTAAGATCCAAAATTGAAACCAGACTGTTCACTGATAACCCCAAAATAAAATTTATCTTCGACTAGAACAAAAATACAAAGAAATTTATACAAGTACCACAAGTTTTCTAAGATAGAATGACAGAAAAATATAGACAGACAGACACAGACAGACAGACAGACAGACAGACAGACAGACAGACAGACAGACAGACAGATAGATAGATAGATAGATAGATAGATAGATAAATAGACAGATAGATAGATAGATAGATAGATAGATAGATAGATAGATAGATAGATAGATAGATTTATATGTGAACAGTGTGTAACCTGGCTCCTTCTGACCCACAGGTGAGCAGTACATTAGGACAGCTGTACTCTGGTCTTAAATCCTTCAAGTTCCATCTTGACTGGATCCAGCAAAAACAAGAAGAGATGGGGAGTGATTATTCTAAGACAAAGAAACTCGCTCATCGTATCGACGTTATCAGCCAAATGGTGCCCATGCTGGTAAGAACCACTGAACTCAACTACAGCAGGAAATCAAACAATATTTAAATATCTTAAAAGCTGTTAAAATGGATGTAATAGATTTGTCAAGATGCGTGGAGCAAGATGCAAGAAGATAGATAGAATTATTTTAGATTACAAATATATTTAAAAATGGCCCAAATATATGAGGGTATGAAAACTTTATATGATGAAAAGAAAAAAAAAAACATTAAATATATTTTGAAATTTTTAAATCTGTTATATGAAATATTTTTTTGCCTAATGGGTTAGAAGAGTCATGGTGACAACAGATGGGAATGCATGGAATAGATTATTTTTAAAATAAGCTGGCTGAGAGACAACAAAAATGAAATAAAACAGAGAAGAATTTGTTTAACAGAAATCTTCTAAACCTTCTTACAGATTGGGACGACACCCTCTGAGCTGGTCTACCCTTCCCTGTCGCCTCTGAACACAGCTTGGAAAGCGTACCAGGCCAATGTGGAGATTCTTGACAAACTGTACTACTTTTGCATCTGGTACAATAGAGCACTGGGAGACCTGAAACACCAGCAGCTCTCAGCTTAACTCCATAACGCCTGACTTGCCTTAATGTTTGATAGGATGGAATGAAAGTTCCAGCCTTTGTAAGTCATTTTCCATTTTGACAGTGTTCTCCAGTTAACATTTCCTGTGTATGTATGTTGTTTTTATTTCATTAATTATTGATTAAGTTATGTATTTAATATTTATTGAACAGTTCTTTGTTTACAATGAAGGATTTTTTTATATATATAGAGTGAATGAGAAAAATAGCACTTTATAAAAATATTAAGTGAATTTCAATAAGTGAGTTTGTATGCAAAAATCAGCTGCAGGCAGTTGCTAACAATGACCAACAGGTGTCGCTTAGAAACCTTTTACTGTGGTTAATGTGATGTATAATTAAATGCAGTCCAGGGCCAGCACTCTTATTTATTTATCCATTTTTTAAGTTAGTAATTTCGCCAACAAGCCCTGAATCAACATCCCTGTTGAACAACATATACATTAAAATTTTAAGGTTAGACTTTAGATACGGCTGGCATTTAAACAACACGGTGGTTAAAGCAAATATATGCATTTTTTTTTTAAAGAAACCTTGAAATATCAGTTTCTGACAGTACACTTACTTATAATAAGACGTACGGCTTCTGTGTCTTTTTCACGCTCGCCACTGTTCTGCGTGTATGTTATGGTGGGCCACCTGCTGTCCGCTGTAATTACGACATTGATTTAGGACAGTGGATTCCACTCATTTAATTCTATTGGGCTCTAAGAACGCAAAAATACCAAAACTACATACAGTTGTTTTAATGTTTAGTGTAAAGCCTATGTTTGTTTAACAGGAATTTTTAACAGTGAATAATGTTTATCCATGCCCTATCCATGGCAAAAGTAGGATAATAAATGGATGATAAAATTGGGCATTCAACGCAAAACAAAGTTTCATTAGGGCTAATAGATGTTATTGCTGTTGCACCATGGGTTTTTGTGAGCATATTGCAAATACAGTAGCTTGAAATGCACTCACAGCCTTCAGATTGTATATTTATTCCCTGTGATTATGTGTTTAGTCTAAATTCAAGGTGCCACCATATTGCAGAAATGCACTGAAAACAAGAAAAAAAGAGGCCTTACATTACTTGAAAAGAACTTTTACATTGTTCACGATGGATTCATCAGACTACATGTAGACAGGAAAACAGATCTGCAAATATATACAGCATATGTTTGAAGAAATTTTGTGGTGTTAATATCTGATAATTATTTGGTAAAATATTCAGGTGAACACCCATATTCACTCTGATTTACTTTTACAAGCCCAGTGAGATGGATGTAAATGCTTTCCTGGATGTTGTGTTTATTTTTCATACTTTTTTTATACATTTCTATATATTTATTTTATTTATACTTTTTTATTATTTATTTGTTTTTGTCATTTTTCTTTCAATAAAATGATTTTATATCAAACATTCACAGCTTTTTTTATTATTATTTTAAATGTTGAACTGCGTCAGCAACAACTGAACCTTTAATAATACAATAATCCAACCGTCACCACATCCATTTTGATGTCTGTATATAATCGGTTATATTTGGATTTTAATATTTGTTCCTAAAATAAACTTGTGCGTCTTATTTGTAGGTTTGGAAATCATTTTCCTGCCCCGTCTGACTGAGCATTTTCACAGATAGTTGAGCTAAACTAGATCCAGACAGTTTAAAATCTCCAGTAATAATGTAATCAGCCATGAATGTTGAAATCTTTGTCATGATGACTAATACCAAACGCTGAAGAACACGGAATAGGATATGGATAAAGGATATGTCATATGACTGTGTGTGAGAGAGTTTAAAAAGCTGAAAAGTCAGGACTTGGCACGTCCTGCAGAAAGAGAGATCTGCGATATAAGCGTTTTGTGTACTGCTCTCTCACAGCTGTTGGATTTGTCATGCTCACTCAGAGAGAAATCGATCATGCTGACCAGCATCATAATACATTTGTCAGATCCATGATGCATGAGTATAAAGAGCTATCAATCGATTTCCATGATATGCTGATTGATCAAATCAATCAACTGCAATTAAATCTGCTATTCTAATGTTTGTTGTAAATAAGGGGGTTTTGGTTAATCACACTAAATTTATATAGGCTATTAATACATTAACAGGCCAAATGATACACAAAATGTGGTTAATAGACAGTATAATAACAAATTGCCTGTGACACAAACCCTACAACAACATACTGTCAGCAATAAACACCGTAACATTCAAAAGGAGGAGTAATGGCAACGAGAGCATGTGAGTGGGCATACTGGAGAATTTGGATAGAGAGAGAGAGAATGAGAGAGGGAGAGTACAGAGAGACTATTGAACTGTATAAAGCAGAGGACAGATTCAGTAGAAATCAGAATATGTACTCAGATGGAAATGAATCTGCAACCTGTAAGTTTATTTATGACTGGTTGACCTGCAGCTTTCAGTGCCCAGAGCTTATGGACAGACTGCACCTCTAAATTCACTTTCAGCCTTCAACAACAGCAAACATGACAGTAAGTCTTTTCATTTCTTTCAAAAGGTCTCTTCTAAATGGTTTACACACAAATTGTAAAATAATTTATATAGCATGTAATATAATTTAAAATAAGACACAGGCTTATGCCATAGGCCATATTATGTACGCTGCCATTCAGAAGCTTAGTAAGAGTCTCTTACACTCACCAAGGCATGTACTGTATATGATCAACAATACCATAAAAATGTTATATTATGAAATATTGTAATGTTTTGTATATTAATATATTTTATAATGTTATTTTTTGCGATGTTGTTTCTCAGAATTAAAAAAGGTAATTGTGAGAAAGTATAAGTATTAAAAAGTATTAAAATAAGAAATATAAAATTAAAACTATATGAGAAAAGGTCACAATTAAGAGAAACAGTTGCAATTACAAGATATAAAACACATGTAAATGCAAATGCAAAAGCCTCTAAGTGCTGTCTGAAATGTTTTTCTAAAATGAGAATTTTTGTCAGGCTCCTATGTTTATGTTCATTTATTTCACTTTAATGGCAATGATTAGGTTCTTTTCATTGCCATTAAAGTGAAATAAATGAACATAAACGTAGGAGTCTAATAAAAATGCTTATTTTAGAAGAAAATGAAGTAGTATTTAGTTACAGAAGAGCTTTAAGTAAGGTTTTATGAAGTTTATCAACACAAAGTTTATAAAGTGCAAAACATAAGGTCAGACTACATTTGTAACTAATTATTTATTACCTTTTACAAGCACATACCTGAAAGGGTTTTTAGAACATGTTATGTAATTCAGCGATTTACAACATTCACAACTAATCCCGAAGAACTTAGATATGCTGCGCAAATCGCTGTTCTTGACAAGGGGTTAACCACACACAACTTCTGGTGAGCTGTCTGTCCTCACACAACTGATGCCCAACAGGTGCACCTTATCCCTCTTATGCAACACTGTCCCCCATCATCCTGAACTGCTGCTTTAATAAATAGTGTAACCTTTCTGCTCTTGGGACACCAAAGCATACACAGACTTAAAAAAAATATGAAAACTATATCCAGTTCAAATACAAATTATGCATGACATTCAATCATGCTACATGAATAAATGTTGAGCAATTACCAATACTATTACTGAAATGAACACTTAATCCTATGAAACTCAGCTAAATAGCACAGCTGTCTGGGGACAGTTCAGATGTGTTGAAAGAATAGCCAATCCCCAGAACTGAGGCCCAAATCACCCTTTTGCTGTAGCAACCTTATAATAGCATGCAGTGACAGATCCCAGCAGTATATCTTTGATCCAGCCAGATCCTGTTTACTTTAAACATGATATTTTGTGGTATTTGACAGCTAGTGAAACCTTGTTTGACATGCCCCCAAAAGGTAGAAAACAACAACAAAAAACATGGGATCTATGCCAAATAAGACTTTTTGCATCTAATAACATCTAATTTAGTGTCTTTGAAACAAAGTGGAAAACGAAGCATGCAAATTCTCCCTCAAATTACATTAGATGTTGAATGTTTGGCACATCCATCTGCAACCCTGACATCCTAGTTTTGCTTCTTACAGACTGCCACAAGACTTCTGGATGAGCTCTGTCACTTAAAGGCTCAGTCTCTAGAATCATTGGAGCCTTTAGATCACTTCCAAGTTATTAAACTTCTTGGAGAGGGTTCATATGGAAAAGTCAAATTAGCAGTGCACAAGAAGAGAGGTAAGTTACGTTGCTTTGTCTTTCTCTCATCTGATCTTATCCATGCTATATCAAATTTCTGGGAATTGTGCTAGATTACTGCGTACTGCTTCCTTCTTCCTTCCCCTTTGACAATATCTCTATTATTCCTCCAAATCTGCATGGAATCTAGGAACCCCAATGGCCCTTAAATTCTTTCTGCGAGACGACACATCTCTACTGTCCTTTCTGAGGGAATATAACCTGTCTTTGGCCTTCTGTACCCACCCCTCTCTTACCTCAGCTTTAGGCATCGCATTCTCCACTCCTACTCACTATGTGTTCGCCCAGCAACCTTGCCTTTATGGCGACCTATATGATGTCATCGTTCCTGAGGTTGGTAAAAGTTTAACATCAGTTGCATGCTTCTTAATTATGACTGCTCCTTGAGGACTAATGTGCTGCAGAGTTGAGCTCCAGTCTGCCCCAATACACTTGCAAGGATGTTTTTTAGTAATACTGAAGACCTGGATCAGGTGTGTTTAATTGGGATCAAAGCTAAACTCTGCAGGATAGGCCCTCAAGGAGCAAGATTACACACCCCAGGTTTGAGTCAGTGGTTTCTGAACCTGTACCACCAATATTGCAAATTTTGAATGTCTCCTTAAACAAATACACCTGATTCAGATCATTAGTAGAGACTCCAAGACCTGAAATTGTTGTGTTAGATCAGGGGTAGGCAAGTTCGGTCCTAGAGAGCTGCTGTACTGCGTAGTTTCGCTCCAACCCTGAAGGAAGAAGAAGAATAAAAAAAAACCTTGCCTGCCTATAGGCCAGGGGTTCTCAACTCTGGCCCTCAAGGTCCTGCAGAGATTCCCTGCAATCCATTCGGAAGGGCTCATCCCTATGACCTAATCCCTTCAAAGGGTTTACCCTCCAGAGTGAGAGCTTCCAAAGGTTGAAGGGTGCATGTGACCAAACAATTGTTTCTTGAAGTGCCCTTCTGCATCATCATCATCACCTGTCCACACGAAGGTGCCATCATCATGCAAAGAATCTATGCAAAGGATCACGGGAGCCTGAAGTGTCCTTCAGTTGTACCCTTCGAAATCCTTCATTCCGAAGGGCCCTTTGAAGTGGCCAGTTTTGAGCACTTCCGTTTGGAACGACCCTTCAATATGGCGGCCATGATTGCCTTCACTCAAAAGTACACCCCGCAGGGGGATATATCGTGTTTGGATCTCACAGACTAGCTCCAACCTTTGATCAAACTTACCTGCTTGTAACTTTCTAGTGATCCTGAAGACCTTGATTAGCTTGTTCAGGTGAGTTTGATTAAGGTTGGAGCTAAACTCTGCAGGGAAAAGTGGACCTCCAGGGCCAGAGTTGAAAACCGCAGCTATAGGCTCTCTAGGACTGAACTTGCCTACAAGTGTTAGATTATGGAAACATCCAAAATGGGTACTGTTGGGTACCAGGGTTGGGATAAGGTGACCAGACGTGCCACTTCCCGGGGACACATTCAGTACAGGATTTCTAAATTGCCTAAAATAACCAGGTGTTGGTTGTTTGCACTGTGGGAAGTGGCATGTCTGGTCACCTTAGGTTTGGAATCACTGGTTTAGCTCAAATTAACAATGAAAGAACAGAAAATTGTATTGTAAATAATACGTACAACAGTTGTTTTGCAATGACAGGTTGATGCAAGCTCAGTAAATTGATTAGTGCTTAAATCAAGGTTGTCCAGTCCTGATCCTTGAGGGCCACAATCCTGCAGCATTAAGTCCTAATAAAACACACCCCAACCAGCTAGAATTACTCGAAAAGTGTGTTGGGGCAGGTTGGAGCTAAACTCCAGGCAGGAGAAGGACCGGACACCCCTGCCTTAAACTGATTTCTTCATCACAGGTTGGTCTTGAAGAAAGCCGTGCCCAGGGAGTGGCTTCCCAGATCAGCGGTGCCCTCTCTCACCTCCACTCCCTTGGCTTTGTCCATCGTGATGTCAAGCCGGAAAACATCTTCCTATGTGACCATGAGTGTCGTTGGGTCAAACTTGGTGATTTTGGAATGGTGAAGGCTAAAGGCACTAGGGTACCATGCGTGTGGTACAGCTCCCCTTACTGCACACCTGAGGATGAGATGGCAAGGAAGAACAAAGGGAACCATTTGGGCAACTTTGGGGTGGACAAAAATGGGAACAAGCAAAAAGGGGACTCTGGAAAGACTCACAGGATGTTGGTGTCTGTGGATCCCACTACAGACAGCTGGGCATTAGGCATTCTAATCTATGCCATGCTCATGGGGAGCCTTCCATGGTCTGAGACTGTTTCAGACAACACTGCATATAAAAGCTATCTACAATGGACCAATTGGGAATGTTCAGCATCACAGGAGAGAGGATCAGATCAGCCTGAAAACTTGCACCAGATGGCACCACAGTTTGCGGCGTTCACTCCTCTTGCAGCTTGTCTTCTTAGGTCCCTGCTTCACCCACAGTTCAGGCTTCGTGGCAGGCCAGATGAGGTGGAAAGATATCTGGGAGGAGCCTGGCTATTGGACAAAGATGTCAGTGGGTGATGCATCAAAGGAAAGACAGGACCAAGATCAGTAGTTTGTCGTCATCTGGTCATTCACTCAATGCTGGGAACAATGGTTATCACCTTTTAGAAGTATTTCTGATGGTAGTTTAATCATAAGCCTGCTGTGTAGCTTACATATACGCATTATTAGCTGAGTTTGTTTTTCCTAACTAACCATTATAAATCTTAGCTGTAAACACTAAGGACCAGATTTACTAAACCGGGCAAATTAACGTGAAAGCACGTTATCCCATAAAAGCGCAGATGTGAGTGGAAGAGTGGAAGGTGCTGCGGTTGATCTACTGACAATGCCATTGGTCTTAGTAGATCTACTGACTACCAAGAGCAGATTAGCATCTGGTTTAAGACATGCTTTTTTTGCGCATTGAATTATGGTACAAATACCAGTACTTGACTAGTGCCAACTTTAGTAAATAGCGTTGGGTGATTCACTTAAATACTCTCATCTCATCAAGTTTTGTGCCTTAATGGGAAACTCCTACAAATGTCATATGGTCAGTTGCAAAAATATCTGTCCACTGCATGCCATTAGTAATTCCTGAACATAGTTTTTTAACGGCAAAAGAGGGTGTGCGCTGGTGCAAGCTGTTAGTAAATCTGGCCCTAAAGGTTTCAGAATACCTCAGACGGGTTGGTAAGGGTTATATAATTGAAAAGGGGCACATAAAGTGTTTTTGAAAACTTGGGCCTCCATCCACAGTCCAGCAACATTACTACACTCCAAAATAATGTGCGTCCTACAAAGATCAGTGTAATGCTATATTATGAAGTCCGTACCAAGAATATTAGAGTAACAAGCTAAAGATCTGCAGGCATCTTAATAATATCTGTGTTTATAAGTCTAAATAATTATTGCTGCCATCTCCACTTTCTAAAGTCCAAATGGACTTCTTGGGGGAAAAAACAAAAACAAGGCAGGACTTGATTTTGTTAAACTGGAACTAAACTTTGTTTTCAAATTGCTGCAATCTCAAGTGAGTGACAGGTTGTTGGATGGGTAGATTACTGCCTTAGTGCTGTTGCACAAATCAGAGAAAAGATGTTGTTGTGAGAGCAAGTTGTTGTTTTTGATTAAAGATTACGAGGGCACATGTATAAAAATGTATTTTATGTGGACCTCTAGCATGCATAATAAAGCAGGATTTCCCATCTGGGGGAACTTGATACCCTAGGTGTCCATGGTGGAAATGCTGGGAACTTGTGATAGAAAATATAGAAATGTTAATGTCAAACTGATCAAAAAGAATTCAAAATTTCAGAGTTTGCTCTGGTCTAATATGCAAAAATGAATCATTAAACACATTTTCACCAACATTTTAAACTGTAACTATTTGTTTATATACATGTTTTTATATTTGCTTAACGTCATAAAGTTTGGAATGTTCACATATTTATGCTTTTAACAACCTACAGTATGCTCATGAAATATCATCTTGACATGGAGCACTTGTAAGGGTAAGAGTAAGGAGCACACCTCTCAAGTTTCAGCAGAAGACATGCAGACACATACAAACACTCAGACACTACGTGTCCTAGATTTAAAAATAACCCCCAGACCATTAATAAAACTCTTTCAGCCATCGTCACCTCTGTCAGATGCACACTTGAAATCACATACACATGGATGGGCAAACACACACAGTCTTCACTGATCTTTGAGTGTCTCACACTTCTGCATTCATACCTGTCCCTCCATTCATCAACACTGTACACACATACAAAGTGTGAAGTTACATGTAATGGATAGGTCTTTGGCTTATGTTCAGACTCCTTCAAATGATCCATGAAAACATAACATTGTAAATTATGGAGTAAATAAGACAACCGTATTTGTAAAATACATAAAATTAAAATAATTGTGCATACATTTGCATAAAATCTGGAATATCAAAAAAGAAAAAAAGAATATACCGCAAACAAATGAGGACCACCTGACTTTCCAAAAAAAAAAAAAAAAAAAAAAAAAAACATAAATGGCAAATTTTTGCACAAGAAACTGAATTAATACAGTCCAGGCTCCTAAATTAAGACATCAAAAAACACTAGTGTCAGATTTTGGCCTTTCAATCTGAAGTTATTTAGGCACCTTGTTAAGAGATTAACAGCTGAAATGGCTCATTACATTAAGGGAGAAGATCCACGAAGATCATTTGACAGCCCTACTAAGTATTCCAGCCGCTGTCTATATGACCTTTCATTTGATATACTATATTAAAACACATTTACGTGCAATTATGCAAGTGTGAAAGTATGCCATCATCTTGCATATGTTAATTTGTAAGTAAATGTGCGTAAGAGAAATGTCTTTCTATACTTGATGAATTTATAGCACTGGAATGCCAGAAATACCAACTTTTTGTTTGTAAAGGTTTTTTCTTACAGAAAATGTTCAGAAAATAAACCTCCTGAAGCTGCTGCAAGCCTCACATTGTGGAAGATTCTATGAAATTCCATTGGCTGAGACAACTTTAACTTTAGAGGAAATATTTGACTGATTAGCCTATGCATTTTAATTGCCATATAAAATTACCATTAATTGGATGCGTTTTTAGCAAATTACTAAATTTAATGTGATGCATTTTTTCATACATAAATGAACCAATAATGAAATTGGTTTAATAGTACTAATAAACCGAATTACAGAGAGAAAGAGAGAGTGTCCAATTTGCTAATAAAAGCCCCCTTTAAGCAGAACAAATGTGTGTGAGAGAGAAGGATCAAGTCCACAA
The DNA here is from genome assembly GCF_018340385.1 of Cyprinus carpio. Classification (NCBI taxonomy): domain Eukaryota; kingdom Metazoa; phylum Chordata; class Actinopteri; order Cypriniformes; family Cyprinidae; genus Cyprinus; species Cyprinus carpio. The sequence goes on from NC_056615.1 coordinate 20,286,569, forward strand.
TCTGAGACATGTTCACAGGGTGGTGCCAAAAAACACACGTGTTCACACATCACTCACACATTCAGACTTCTGAATGAGGACCGATTCAAACTTGCATCAACAAGTGAACAGCTGATCCCAAACATGCTCCCGATTTATTAGCCAAGAACATTTCCTCACAACTTTTCAAAACAAATCTTCACACAGTATCCTGCCCTGCCACTGCCACAATGAGAGACAGGACATTTTGTTCATCGTTTGGTTTCTAGTTCTGCACCATTGCACTGAAGCCCTGGCCATTTTAAAATCCAACTGATCCAAAATCTCACTTCACATACTGTAATTAAACATTAAAAGTAATAGCTTCCCTAATAATTAAAATTCTATTATTGTTGCTCATTCTAATGTTCTTGCAAAGTGATAAGAAATATTTAATAATATATAGACCACTCTTTTCCATATAATAAATGTGTAATCATGCATCGTATTCCAAGTGTTCTAAAGCCATGTGATGGTTTTATATGAAAACCAGACCAAATTGTTAGTCATTATTCACTTATTTCAGTTTTGTTCAATACATTGAATGTTATTTCCATGAATTAAAATTAATTGCACAAAAATTCCTCCAACTAAATAATTATTGCTCATTCTAGACTGGTGTATTACAATGTTTACATTGCTTTTAGTTAATTTCATTTTATAAATAACACCCATGTACGATAATCCATACTCACTTATTTCAAAAAGAAATTGAGTACAACCATCTTAATCTTGTGAAAGTGTATACAGCAGTTGAGAAAAATTAGGTACCTAGTAACTAATAAGTGTCTCCAGTCTTGATGCACTCATAAATTGTAAATGACAATCAGCAACTGAAGTAGGGTTCAATTGCACGGTTAAAAATCTCAAAACCCATTAATAGATGTCCTAGTTCAAAGCTCAAAAGCAATCCAATTAATTATCTAAACCGTAACCCACTGAACAGGCAAACGTTTGTAAGAATGAAAAACTAAGCCAAATAGAATGATGTTGTGAAAAAAACTAGCGTAAGATCACACAGATTAAGGGAACTACAAAGGGTATTAACAGGTCATTACTCACAACAGACAAGGAGCAGGTGTGCGTGTTTTATGAAAATACTCAGCACTAGTGTGACAGAGACGTTTGGTGGCCAAATTGAGAAGTACAGGCTGATGGTAGTTCTTGCGCAACCAATCAAAGCATCTTAGAAAAGTCAACAAGATGTTATCTAGCTAGATATAGACTAATGAACGGAAACAGATGTGAGACCAAGCTGCATGGCCTAAGGTCATCGGCTGAAAATCCATCAAAGCTAGTGACAGTGTTTAGCTGGTTTCTAGCTGGTCCAACCTGGCCATTAGAGGACCGGCCACCATGTTCCAAAAGCAACCTTAAACTGGGAACTTATTTGTTGCTGGTCCCTGGGGCGCTGTAAAGGGGGGGTAAACGATGACAATTCTCGGGGCCCATGACTAAGAGGGGGCCCAGAGAAGCCCCCAATAAAATTGTGGTGCTAAAAAAAAAAATTGATATAAAAATTATAAACTTTAAATTATTCTATTTGCTGTTTCCTGGTGTCAAAAAAAAATTATTTGTTCAGGAAACACAAATGTCCGTGGGCCCCTCTCCCCCTCTCGATTATCATAAAATGGTTCAGCCCACCCAAATTGTATCCAGTAACCAAGGCAACACAAACAGCTTGACTTCACTTATAGCGCCGCCAGATTCAACTTGACAGAGGATGTGAAAATGCCTCAAAATCTGGAAGTCAAAAACGGAAAGAGAAAAAAAAATAAGAGAAGTGAAATAGGCAAAGGGTCGACAGTATGTTACCCAATATTTCACAAGAAAAGGTGGGTTTGTAAGTAGGCCTAAATTGTTAGTGGACCGCCCGTGACAATGATCGTAGCCTACGGCACTTTTCTGTGCGTACGCACGCTTTGTACATGAGGCCCTAGGTCTCTACGGTAGCATTTTTCGATAAGTTAGCACGTTTCGATAGAGCAGGGTGCAGCGGGTGCACGGCTTTGCCTCACATGCAGCCGGTGTCGGCATCTTTGTATGAGGCGGCGCCCACATTCAGCACCCTGCTGCGGTCCACGCTGTTGCACCTGTCTTGCAAGCAGTCTAACTTCATGAACTCTGATAAAAATCCTCTGCCAGCTACTGTACAAACTACTATCAGCTGTTTGTGAGGTTTCAGTGCATCTCTTGAAGATGATGTGGAGTTGTATTACTACAATGTCCCCTATTGTCAAATACAGCATGATTCATCTCTGCCAACTATCTTCACATAATACTTTCACATTATCTGATCCAGACCGTCGGCAAAACTCAATTTAAAACAGCGCAAAATGACTGCCTGAGGACGTTTTAGGTAGAAATGATTATATTTCTGTTTTTATTCACACAATAAATATTTAAACTAATATTTTAAAATTCATGTAGTTTTAGGAAAAGTCAGGGAGCAGCAAGGCTTTGTGATTTATTTAGACAAAGTTATTGACTATGCAAATTTCAAAACGGTCAAAATGATGCCTTGTTCATTCTAGTGTTAAAGATAATTACCATAAGTTTAAATAAATATAAATACATTTCATTGTATTAAGAGTGCTCAGTGTTTTCGTTACATTTCAACTGTCATGTTAAAAATATTAGGTTAGATTAGATTAACTTTACTGTCATTGCCAGTGTACAGTACAAATATGTACAGTACATTCATACAAATATAAATATATGTGAATACACCATATGACACATGTACAGCTATGTACAGTATATACATTATACAGTACTGAAGTAGTGCAGTATTAAAGAGGACAAATTACGGGTGTGGACATGGGATGGAGTTCAATTGTCTGATTGACTTAAATATATGAGAATGATAGTCAAAATACCATAAAAGCGCATGATTTTATGTAAATTAATATGAAAAAACTCTCAGCTGTGTTGGGGGCCCTGTCAAGATTCTTTTCATGGGGCCCAAAATCCTTAGCAGCACCCCTGGCTGGTCCAACAAGGTCTAGCACATGACTAATGAGCATCTTAGACCAGCTACCGTGGTCCACAGCATCTTAAACTGGAGTTTGCAGCACAAACTGATAAACACAAATATCAGGTGACATGAGATGGATTAACGAGTATTTGTGGTGATTATATTTACTTTCCAAATCTAGAAGTTTTCACGAATTCAGTGACATTCACTAAGTAAATAAAAAGCCAATCTTGATTATGATTTTTTTAATATATTATATGAAGATTTTAACACATTACTATTAACACAAAATTTAAGAAAGCTATAAGAAAGCTAATAGAGTTCACTTACCTCTTCTACTTGTTTCAATGCTAAAACCATTTCATGATATATTTACTTGTGCCATATAATTTTATTTAATATTGCATACATTTGAGATACTAAATCCCTCCACAAACTTTCGCATAAGAAATTAGTCAAATGTGAATGTTGTAGTCAGCTAGAATTGTATATATATCAAGGTAACCATATTGTCTGTCTACAATAAAATCAGTATTCAGTTATTTTTACTACTTTAAGACCATGATAGAATAAAGAGAAGAATATTTATTTGGTGACGATACTGTAGTAAGTGTGGTATTTTGTCGGAACACTATAAACATACTAATAACTTTTTACATTTTGAAAAATAACCTGTTGTACTTTGTGGTCAAGAGGCTTGATATCCAGTAACAGACAAAAAGGAAATCATACATTTGATACAGCAAATAAGTTAAGTATAAAGTATTGTAGCACTTAAATATTTTTTTATAGACTGCAAGGGCAAATGCTAATATTTTTGAGAATCATACTCCACAGATTTTATATTATTTAAAATAATCACATTTGAAGCAATGTGCGCTGTAGTTCTTTTGTATATTTTATTTTTGTTTAACACATAAATGACAATATGGATATGCAATGAATATCTAGATAAATCCCTTTATTTGAGGGACATAATTCTTCAGTCAATACTTTTGAATATTTATACTGTACAGGTTTTATATACTCTTATGACATACAAGATGAGAAGCTCTTAACATATCCAGGCCTCACTTAAATCTCTCTTTTTTTTTAAACACTCAAACACATATATTCACTCCTCCAAGACAAACATATACAGGTCATGACAACAAAATTGACACACCCAAAACCTTGTGGACAAATGTAAAGATACTGAAACAATCTTCAAAACATTACCATAAAGTTTCACATATAACACCCATGGGATGTTCCTCTCTTTTATGCAATCTTTTTCATAATTTCATTTGGTTGATTCTAACAGAATTCCTAATAGCCTATTTCTCGCCTCTGTGCTCTGCTAAGATTAGCAGCATGACATACAGCTCGCCTCTAATTTTCCACACAATTATGCAGTATCTCGTAATTGCAGTAGTTTTGATGGAGGAATGGGAACAATAATGGAATGGAGGAGGATAAAACTTTTTCAGAACTGGACCCAGTTCCCAGAAGAGGGTTCTTGGCATGGTGCTGAAGGAGGAACAGAGCTGAAAGAAAGAACATTTACATGCTTATACTGGTAGTGGTCTAAGACCAGTTTAATGAAAATATTTAGTGACCAGGAGTAATATCTGACTACAGGAACTTATTCAGTGGTCAAAAATCAAGGTCACTAATCATGTTACCTTGCGGAGCTAGAGAAGTCACCCCACAGGTCAGAGCTGGGGTTTGACTGAACCACTGTATTAGAGTTACTGCTGTCCAGTTCTAATAAACATTCTAAAAGTAGAAGAAGAAAGTGAGGTCAAGAAAAGAATAGAAAATTAAAAGTAGTATGAACAATGATATCTGTAAAATTGAGTTGTGTCTGTCTTTATGTGTCTGTGTATTTAGAGTGGGCTGACATATTAAAGGAAAAGTTCAACCAAAAATGAAAACTGGCTGAATGTGTCACCCTCAGGCCTTCCAAGATGTACTGTACATGAGCTCCTTACTTTATTGGAACAGATTTGGAGAAATTTAGCAAATAAATCACATCAAACCCCCCTAACATATTTATTAAGAACTTTTTTTATCTTTTGAAGAAGGGTCTGTGCTAATTTCCTGATTCAAACAAAACTGCTTTATCATTGGAGAAAGCAATGTTATGGATAGAGGAGTCATATTTTAAACAGAAGTTAAAAACTTTTAATGATTAATATTTTTTTCTTATAGACACAGCTGTTCACTTTACAAGATTTTAATTGGTAGCCTGGAGTTGTGTGAATTACTTGTGGATTATTGTGATATATTTTTATCAGCTGCTTGGACTCCCATTCTGATGGCACCCATTCACAGCAGAGGAATCATTGGTGAGCAAGTGAAGTAATGCTGAATTTCTACCTTATCTGTTTCGATGAAGAAACAAACTCATCTACTCATTAACTGGAGTAAATGGGTAAATAGTTCCTTTAATAAAAAACAGTGTCATATTTTACTTTACAGAATTAATATATTACACGTATATCTAATCCATGGCATTAAAGAAAAGAAGATGCTTTAGTTTATATTTAAGAAGTAATGACGTCAAATGATGTACCTGTTTGTGCTCCTCCTGATGGCTGTACTGTGTTGTGATTGGACGAAGGAGGAGGGGCTATCTTTCCTCCTGGAGGTGGAGGGAGGAGCCCCAAGCCTCCTGAGCTCTGAGGGCGGGGCTTGTCCCTCTTTTTACCTTGCTAAATACAAAGAATATATTCATATGAAAATGTAGTGATGCAAGACTATTAGGATATAATCTGAATTTTTTTAATCCAATTCCAAAAGTAGTTTTTAGCTGTTTTGTGCTTTAGTTTTGTTTTACCCCGATATTCAGTGTGATGGTCTGTCCCTCTTTGAAGCCTAGGTCCAGTTTGGGTCCTGAGTCTGCAGCCTGAGAACTTTTGATTTCATTCTCCTGTTTCACCCACTAGAGAAAAAGAAAAGGAAAGATTAAGGAATAAAATAAATAAAACACAAACTGCACAGTGTACATAAACTAAAGGTTTTTTTATTGGCATTGATGGTTCCATGAAGAACCTTTAACATCCATGGAAACGTTCCATTCCACAAAAGGTTCTTTTTTTTTTCATTGTTCCATTTTGTCAATTGTTTTTCACATTTCACAAAAAAAATAACTACTCACTGAAATCACCATCGTATAAGAAAAAAAAAAATCCTCCATACTTAGATAGCAAAAAAAAACAAAAAACAAAAAAAAACACACAAAAAAAAAAAAACCTTTTGGAACCTTTTTTAAAGAGTGTACATACTATCATTGTTTATTATGCCCCAAAGAAATCAACTAAAAACATCCATCAGCATCCAAGATGTCACTTCAAATACAAAAGCATTTCCAGTCATAAACATTCACATGAATTTTGATGGAAACTTACTTGAAATGATCCTGCAGGGCGACATTGAAGTCAAAGGAATCACCTCTGTCTCCAAACCCAACACCAATGAATGCACTCCGACCTAAAATACAGGCAGCAAGGATAATGCATGTCTAAACTGTAACACAGAAGTGAAGTATAACTTATCTGCAAGACATTCTATTATGGCAGGGTATGTAAAACAAGGTCAGTTTAAATATAGTACACTAACCATTGTCATCCTGTATTCGGAGAACAAAATAGCGACTGGAATCACTGACGGTCTCCACTGCAATGCCAGGGTATTCATTTACCGGCGCTTGAGCAAACAGCTCACCTGAGGACAATCATAGAAAAAGGACAACTAGGAGCTTCTTTTGCTGCACAGATGTCTCTGAGAGTCATCCAATCAAACATTCAGGTCATTTTTTTTCTAACCTGAGACTTTGTCCTCCAATTTGATATAAGCCACCTTTCCCTTTGCTGTAATGCGCAAACGGCCTGTCCAGTCAGGAGTGTCTAGCTTCCAGTCAGCCGCCCTGCCATTATCACAGCAGAAATGTCAATTCAGGTCCATCAAATGAAAATGGTATTCACAGTTTTTTAAAATGGAAATATCTTTTGGATGAGCTTAACAACAAAAATAAGACAACTTATTTCCTGGTGTAGTGGTAAAACACTCACAGCAATGAGTACAGGGGGAAAAAAAGGGATCAATTGTCACTAAAATCATATGAATTTGAATATTCATCCTACCTGTTTTCCAAATGCATGTAATTGATCTTATTGTAAATGATTCATGCAAGTTTCTTTTTTTATTCTGACCTTGTAGATGGAATTAAAATGTCATAACTGGAAAGGGATTAAATGTTTTTTATTCCCACTGTCTTCTGGTCATTCTAGCCTGAAGACACTGACCTGAAAATGACTGGTGAAAATAACTAGAAGACAGTGGGAACAGAAGACATTTAACATCTTTAGACAGATTATGGCAGATCCAGCAGTATTATTTCAATTTTCAGAACTGACACAAGCCTTCAAGCTGCTCATTAAGCAATACAAATGGGATTTCTCCTCTGAATGTGTGCCAGTGAAGTATAACATTCTCTGTGGGCAAGAGTTTTTAGGACTAATTATACACTACAACAACTGAACCACATATACGACCCTGAAAACACACATCTCACACCAACACATTAACACAACATATAACCAGAATAATGCTACTAATCAAATGAGAGATGCTCTATGCACTTCAACTGCATAAAAACAACATGAAAGTGTAATTAAATTTGTATTTGCTTATTCTACACCACTTTCTATTAAGGTTGAGTCGTGAGCTCGCAAACACCACGCATCTGACATCACAATATGTTTTTCTTTCTATCGTGATAAACCAATGACAAAACACTGTCTGTGTGATACAACAGTGAGCATTATAATAATAATAATAATACATTGCGATAAATGCATTGTTTATTATCAAATGACGTTCGTAATAGCAGTGTGGTGCTGATACAGCTGCGGCAAGATTATTAACAGAACAGACACCGGCCGAGGGCTCAGGCCCGCACATCCTATAATTCACCTGTATCCGCGATTCGACGCCCGCGGCGGGATGCGGTAAACAATTACATCTGGTTTCACGCACAGAATCGACTCGTATTCCACCTCGGACGCCATCTTGAACTGATTTCAATGGATGTGAGTAATATTTCTGTCTTCATCCAATTCGTTATCGCGGGCCAGCCGCTTCTGCGGGCACTGGAGCGTCGGTGACGTCTGCGACGCCTCAGGCACGAGCTTGAGAATCACGCAACGCGTGTCGTCAGATCTGAGGATGTATGGATCGACTCGTTGTTATGGAGACCAGGCTCGGTGCATTTGCACCCATGATGTTGGGATTAGCGGATTTCTCATCGCCTGTTGGTGTCCCCCAAGTAGAAGATTTGACGAACCCTTTAAATTCACAATTTATATAATTAGTTGATTGTCTCTTATTTATTGTCTAAAGGCTTTAATGCAATTTTTTTTAAATTAAATTAAATAAAACATGGCAGGTTTGTTTACCTTGTGGGTTTTAAGCCACGCCCGCTCATAAATATTCACTAACCAGCTGACTAACCGCCACTCCCATCTCATGAATATTTAGTGAGAGGCTTGGGCTGTGTTCGTTTTTTGACAGGTAGCCGTAAACGGAAGCGGAAATTTCCGCTGGGATCTAGAAAAGCCTATCTTCTCTCCCGTTCATTCTCCCATAAGGTTGGTATATTAAAAATATTTATGTATATTTTTATATCCATCAATCAGAAATTTTGTCCTCGAGCTGACGTAAGAAGCAATGTAACGTTAAACCTTTAGCTAAGGCGCAGTATATGGTCATGCATTATTATCCTGCTGTTTTTAAGGCGATGGCTCTTCATTCACCAAACCAAAATCAGCTTTTGCAGGTGTCAGATTACAGTCTGGGCACGATCAGACCTGCATGATGCGACAGTGTCGCAGTTTATTGTATATGACAATATGCGCGCTATTGCTGTAACTACATGTTTGTTATAGTGATTGTCATCATATGATGCTTTCAAACACACATTAGCTGAGAGGTGTTTGGTGTCTGCAGCATTGGTAAGATGTCTATCTGCCCTACTGCTAAATAAATCGATCAACATTTGGCAAATATTCACATATTCTCAGGCTGGAGTTGCTGCTGAAAATAGCATAAAATCAAGCAGTATTTTGATCGCAGGATGATGCTGCTTGAAAAGATGTTGGCTGTTGATGTTGCTTTTACAAATAATACTTTATAGCTATTACAAATTAAAAATGCTGTTGTAAAAACAAGAGAGTAGTATATTTGTATATTTGATTTTTTCAACAAACGTTGTGAGAATTTTAGGGTGAACTCTTTCTTTAAAACAGCAGCATATTACAGTTTTTCCTCGTGTTTATGATCTATAGGTCATAAAGGTACCATAGGGAAAGCTCATGGACTGAAGTGCCTGTCAGCGATTTGAGAAACTTAGTCAACAGTCATTCCTACATCCTTTATTTAGCAGGTAAGTGGAGAAAAATAAATAAATAAATGACTGCGTATCCTTTTAATTCTGTTTACGTGTGTTTCATTAATAACCTATTCATAATAGCAGGTGTACAACTAAAACTATAAAAAAAAAAATACTTGAAATTAAATAAACATTTGCTGAAATAAAATATTTTTTTAAAAAGCTTATTTTGTGTCATCTAGTTGCAAAGGCAACATTTCTCGTCTACATTTTTGATAGACTAAAATAATTCAAACTAAAACTGAAATAAAATATTGTAAAAAAATCAATAATACAAATGACAAAAACATACTACAAAATTACCTAAACTAAAATTACAATGAAAACAGAAAATCTTAAAAGCAAATTCAAATGTTAATAAATATTACAATAGTATAATTATCCTGAAATAAGACTGCTCTGAAATATACCTTCTATTATAAATTGAGTAAATACCAGAAACAATAGTGCCTTATGCCATATTATAAAGCCTCTGTTTATCAAATTATCAAAGTTATCTAACAATAATTATGATATGTGATATAAAAGAATCAGCTTTTAAGATCATATTTGTTGTACAGTGTAATGTGCATTTTAGTTTTGTGCAAGTTTTTCAAAAAATGGCTTTCTTAAAAAGGTCTAGGACCAAAGCGCCATCATGACTCACTCAATGCTGCGACGACAACTGAAAAATCTGGTTCAGAATTTCTCTGAGGCAGAGGTCAAGGTGAGTTTCACTTGCTTTTTTATTGCACAGTTTATTCTCAGTGACTCTGTCATCTCTCTTTAGTCAGCACCATTCAAGTTTCAAGGTGACACTGCTGCAGTCACTTATATTTGTCAGATTTATTTAGTCATATACTGCCTATTATGCTTTTAACCTAGTATATAAAACAGATTGGACAATAAACATTTCTTACAGTTGTATTCTACATTGTGGTCACCTGACCTCATGTTTTCTTTGCATTGTAAATTGTGGAATCCACTGTAAATAAATATTATGATGTACATTTTATCTATGTTTAAGAAACTCTTACCAATGAAATGAAGGGTATATATAGTGAACTTTTGTATTCGTTATATATAGAGTATATATAGCCTAGTGAAACTTTACGTGTTGGATATGTTGTGTAGGTTCGAGAAGCGACTTCTAATGACCCCTGGGGGCCATCGAGCTCCCAGATGGCTGACATCTCGGATCTAACCTACAATGTGGTGGCCTGTAATGAGATTGTGGGCATGCTCTGGAAGCGTCTCAATGATGACAAGAATTGGAGGCACGTGTACAAGGTGAGTGAAGGAGAGAGCTGAAGAGAACACTCTCCAGGTTTAAGGAACCAGATTCTTTGCTTACTTGCCAGCTCAGACTGATTGAATATTTATAGCAAGTGATCGTTTTTGTGACTGTTACTCAGCTGATCGTGTTACGTGATCAGTGGCTGGCTTTTTCCTGTCAGCAGGTCCGTTGTTGCTGCCGCTGCAGTGTATGCAGTTGTGTGCAGGCAGGATTTTCCATTCAGCTTCGCTCCCATGCTGTTTCTTCCTCTGTTGTTTACTTATGGCTTTTGTTGAGAGAGAGATGTAGAAAGAGAGATTGAGTTATGCTTTATATTTAGTTATGTTTGCTAGTAACACATCACATAGAATTACATGGCCCAAAACACCCTAGTAACACCCTTTAATGTTAATTATTATTAATATTAGTATTTAAAACTAGAATAATAAAACATCATTTAAACAATATAAGTGGTAAAATAGTATTATCAGGCCAGTAAGATTAGAAAAAAAGGATGCATTCAACAATGATGCATTAAATTGATCAAAAGTCACAGTAAAGACTTTCTGTTCTTTTAAACTTTATATTCATCAAAGAATCCTTTGCAAAAATTGCATCATGGTTTCTTGAGCAGCAAATCATCAAATGATTTCTGATAAATAATGTGACAATGAGGACTGGATGCTGAAAATTTGGAATAAATGACATTTTAAAACATATTAAAATAGAAAACAGATCTTTTAAGTTATAATCATTTTTCACAGTATTACTGGATTCACTGTGTTTTTGATCAGTCTGTGTTTTTTGACTTCTCTCAAAAAAATTTAAAAACATAATGACCCCAAACTTATATCTATTAAAGGTGCTGTATGTAGGATTGAAAAATTCAAAATTTTGGAGAGGATTTTTTTTCACCCGACCCCTCCTCCTCAGACTTGACGCACACGCAGGTTGCCAGATTGACGACACAAACAGGAACGAGCGCACTTGACGATGAAGGAAATGAAATGTGCTTTGTTTTCCACTAACTGGCAACCCGGGGTGCTGAAATACAATTGGGTTAACTGGCATTGGGCGAGTTTCACAGACCAAAACAGAGACCGACATTCTGGCCTGGAATGCACATTTTCAAAGGAGAATAACTGACTGTAGCATTGTTTTTCTGATAAACATGTTAACTTAGCATGTTTCTTAAATATCTGCAAATATATTATGGTATTTTTATGCTTTAGTAGAGTCCAAATCTTACATACAGCACCTTTAAGGATTGTCAAAACACCTGATAGATCATGTTTTCTCTTTTCTTCTTCTTTCACAGTCTTTAACTCTTCTTGAATATCTGTTGAAAACGGGCTCTGACCGCATCCCTCAACAGTGTGTGGAGAACATTCACATTATCAAAGCTCTAACAGAATACCGCTTCACAGACAAGGATGGAAAGGACCAGGTCCTGCAAAATACTCGATTGTTCTACACTCATTACATTAATAATGGCAGATTGTCACTAATGGATTTATACTTTGTAGGGGGTGAATGTGAGAGAAAAGACTAAGATAGTATTGGTGCTGATTGAGGATGAGGAAAAGCGGAAAGAGGAGAGAGATTTTGCTATGAAGACAAAAGACAAGCTGACAAAGGCTCCCAATGGTAAGACTCACAAACCAAGAGCAATACAGAAAACAGACATGGAGCTTTGTTTACAACTTGTTACAAATCTAATGTCTTGCATACAGTGGAAGTTCACATAATATTATAATTAATTTCAGTGTCCATTTTACATGTTAAATATAATTGAAGTGACAGTGGACCCAAAAATGAAAATTCAGTCATGAATTGCTAATTTTTGTATAAAAAATATATCAAGGCTTTTCCATGTAACATAAGTGGGTAGGTCTGATTTAGTGTTTTGGTCTCTTTATGTTTTACACACATTCACACTCTTTAACATACAAATTCTAAATATATATACACTGCCATTCAAAGTCTTTTTTTTTTTAAATGTTTTTCAAAAGCAGCCTTATATGCTCTTTTTATATGATTAAAAATACAGTAAAAGCAGAAATATCATTATAATTTAAAGTAGCAGCTTTCTATTTGAATATATTTTAAAATGTAATTTATTCCTGTAACGGCAAAGCTATCCTGCAAATATTTTTGTGGAAACTGTGAGACATTTTTTCAGAATTCTTTGATGAATCCAAATAAGAACAGTATTTATTTGAAATGGAAGTATTTTGTAACACCTTAAATGTCTTTATCGTTTTAAATAAATTTATTGTCAATATTTTTAATTTCACACCACAAACTTTTGAATGGTAGTGTTCTTTTTTTACTTATTAATTTTTCTCTCTCAGCATCCTCCGCTACAGGACCAGAAAAAGAAAAGCCAGAGATCCCGCCATATACAGGGCTGCCCTCCCTGGACAACATCCCGTCAGTGGCTGACCTGACCGCCGCTATGGCCAAGAAGAAGGAGGAGCAGAAACGTCTGGAGGCCGAGAGGAAAGAGGCAGAGAGACGGGTGAGACAGACTTACTGTATCAGTTACTCCGAAAAACTTCATTAGAGTAATATTGAGTAAGATCATATTATTTGACCATTATTTGACTATCCAAGCTGATATAATGGAAATTTGTGGATTCAGGCAAAGGAGGGTGACACAGAGCCAGATCTTTGGGAAAAAGCAGCGACAGCAGCGCCTCCGTCCAGCTCGGACCCCTGGGGAGCCCCATCTGACGCATCCAACGAATCTGCCCCTGCTACCAACGACCCGTGGGGGGCACCGTCTGACGAGGCGAAGGAATCCAGTCAAGCTACCAACGATCCTTGGGGTGGATCTGCTGATGGGACAAATGGATCCGCACCTGCATCCAGTGATCCATGGGGAGAATCTGCAAGTACCAAGAATGATTCTCCATCTGCTTCCAGTGATCCTTGGGGAAGATCTACGAATGCAGAGAAAAGTTCTCCACCTGCTGCCAGTGACCTATGGGGCGACTCTGCTGGATTTACAGAGGATAAAGCCCCGTCAACAAACGATCCTTGGGGGGCTCCATCCGAAATGATGAAAGACTCTGACGCAGCAGTGTCAGATCCTTGGGGGGCACCTGCGGATAGTGTGCAGGATTCAGCACCTGCAGCCTCTGACCCCTGGGGGGCGCCGTTAGAAGCATCATCAGATACTTCTGATCCGTTTGGTGATGGTTCAAAAGCTGTTAATGACCCTTGGGCCACAGCAGGTAAGAGAAGAACCAGGAAGGTACAACACACCTCAGTGTTCACTAATAATGAGCTTTTTATTGTCTGACTGAGAATTACTTCAACATTTAGTGAACTTAAACAGTCGTGGAAAAGTTGGGTCAGTAAGATTTTTAAAAAGATTTTTTTTTTATTGAGCAAGACGAACAAAATACTTATTTCAAATTAATGCTGTTCCTTTAAACTTTCTATTAATCAAAGAATCTTGAAAAAAAAAATTTACGCAGAAATACTTTTTTCAACGTATGATCATGTAATTCTTCAGAATCAAAACAGCATATTAGAATGATTTCTGAAGAATCATGAGATTCTGAAGCCTGGATAATAGTAATGATGCTGAAAATTCAGCTTTGTCATCACAGAAATAAATTACTAGAAATAAAATACATTAAAATAGATAACTGATATTTTGAATTGTAATAATATTTTAAAATCTTACAATTTTTACACTATTTTTTATTAAAATAATTGAAAAACAAATAAAAATGCATCTTGGTGAGCATAAGAGACTCACCATTATAAAATCTTACTGACCAAAACCTTTGAATGGTAGTGTAAATATAGATCACAGCATGAATGAAACAGTATTTTGGAATGGCATTATGTTCAAAAAAATATATTTTCACGCTTGCTATCTAATCATTGTATTACTTATTCCCAGCATCTTCACCCCCTACTGCAAATGACCCCTGGGGTGCCCCATCAGCTCCAACTGATGACCCATTCGGTGATGGAGGCAGATCAGATCCTTGGGGTGGTTCCTCTGAGAACGGTAGGGTACTACGGGCTAAAGGCACACCTTAAGAAAAAATGTTATTCACTGCGCGTAAAATGTATAATTTCAGAAAAAATATATACACTTGTATTAAGTTATTACTTGTTCAAAACAATCACTTTAGCAGAGTTTGTACTATTTTTTGCTTATTTTGAAAAATAAAGGAATTAATTGTTGTTCAGTAAATATATTGTCATTAAAATACAGAAACAGTAGTACAAGTACAACAAATGATATTTTATTATATGAAATTATTAATATCATGTTTTTAAATATGATGGTTTCATTCTAAACATGGAGATTATATCTAATATGGACACCCAAAATAATATATTATATTTACCATCTGAATCTAACCATGTCATGTCAACAAATGAAAAAGTCAGCCATCTATTAATTATCATGTTAATTACTGTGCCTTTAGCCCTACAGCAGGGGTGCTTTTTACCCCAAATACCATACTTTTACATATTCTTTCGTTATTTAAAATCCGTTGCTATAATTATCTTAAACAAAACTGAAAATCGTTGAGAAGACCTTTGTCTCAAAATATGCATTAATTTTAGCGATTCTCATTTGCTACTTAAATCTACAACATTTTTAAAAAAAAACATAAAATGTTAGATCAATTAAGCACAGAATCAACCCACTTGAGTTGTACCCTACTATTGAAACTTTCTGTTTGTTTCCGCAGTCTCAAATCTTATTTTTCCTGGTCAGTTTTGAACTAGTCTTAACCTCAGACATCATGCTCATTAATTTAACAAACCGGCTGAAATGGCAGGAACCTTCTCAAAATCTCAAGCTCCCATCTAATCTACCTGCTGAGATTTTACAAAGTCTGCAGTGTTCATATCTTTGAATCTATTGAAGAGTGTATTTGGGACACATATAAATAAGATATCTTTCTATGTTTAAAATTACTCTTTGAGTTCTATCCAGTTTCAGATTTCACATCTAGCACTGAAAATAGAGAAAAAAACTATTGTTTTGTTCTAATTTTGTTCTTTAGTGTTTTCTACTTTTAATATTTATCTTTTATCAGTTTTAATTCACTTGGTTTTCTTTTTGTTTTATTTCTTCATTTAATTTCAATATTTTTATACTAATAAATAAAGTTAACACTACCTTGCAAATGTTTGGGGTCTGTAATTTTTTTTTTTTTAATTTTATCCTCACCAAGGCTGCATTAATTTGGTCAAATATACAGTAATTAACATGTATTATGTTATGTTGTATTATGTTATACAAAATACAGTTAATACACATATCATATATATTATGGAATATTATTACAATTTAAGATAAATGTTTTCAATTTATATATATATTTATATTTAATTTAATTTAATTTATCATTTGATTTATCACCCCAGCTTAAATGTCACATGATCCTTCAGAAATCATTATAATAGGCTGATTTGGTGCTTAAAAACCTTTTTTTTTTATTCTGAATGTTGAAACCAGTTGTGCTTCCTAATATTTTTGTGGAAACCATTTTTTCTATTCTGTGATGAATAGAAAGTTTAAAGGAACAGCAGTTATTTTAAATAAAAAATCTTTTGTAACATTATAAATGTTACTACTGTCACTTTTAATGAATTTATTGCATCCTTGCTGAATACAAGTATTCTTATATTATTTAAAAATAGATATATAACTGACTCCAAACTTACCAAGGTAGTGTATAATATTAAATGAAAATATTTTTTTTTTCCAAAGTAAGGCTCATTTAAGTACTTTTCCCTTGTTTCGATAATCATTAAGATTTTTGCCTAACAGTGTTTCTTGTTTTTTTTTTTTTTTTTTCTATCGATAGGTAACACTGCTACAAAACCTGCTGATGAGACCAAAAAGCCAGCGTCGTTCCTTGGAGAAGGTGCTTCATTGGTGGACTTGGACTCTCTTATGTCAGTCAAGCCCAAACCTAAACAGCCCCCTCTCAACACCATCCCCATCCAAAAAGCCCCGGGTAAGGAGGGCTGAGAGAGAAAGAGAGAGACATTGACAATAAGAGCAACTGAGAAAGAGAGAGAGAGACGCACTGTATAGTATCTGTTTATTTTTGAGTGTTTGTGACGCAGTGTTTTTCAGGCCTAGAGTCATATAGTCATGTGGAACATAAGCTGTACGTAGTTGATGTAGATCCCATCTCAACCTTCTTTATCCCTGCTTCTATATGCTATCCACTTCCCTTCTCCCTTCCTCCCCATCACCCATCATCCCTTTTTGTTTGTACTTTCAACTGTCATTCTTCCCAGGAGTTTTGCCAGCCGCAGGCATGACCTGGCCATTGGGTGCCAACGTATCCAATGCAAGTGGTTCAGCTGCACAGCCTTCAAACCCAAATTATTTTGGTTTTAACTCCTTGTCACCCTGTTCCAGTGGCCTGTCCCCCCTAAACACAGCCTTCGGGGTGCCTGCAGCCCATATGGCATCTCCAACCCATAATTCAAGCCTTTCAGCTTTGACAGTGTCCAACATGGGATTTTCCATGGCTAGCACTAGAATGCTACAACCCAGCACTGCAGGCACTCTTATTGGTGAGTTATCTCCTATGTCCCTCACAGGAACGGCTACCCAACAAGTTTCAGTTCTTCAGCAACCTCCATTGGTTTGGGGCACTGGAACTGAGGCGGCTGGAAAAGGCAATAGCATTTTTTGAGTTCTCCATTCAGCATCCATTGATCCCTAGCCTTCTCCTAACCCCATCCACTTCATCAATCCTAGCTGATTATGTGTGTGTATAAGTGTGTGCAAATATTTAAATATTAATGAGCAACAATATACTGTAAGTATATAAAACAATATACTTTATGTTTTGGGGAAAAAAGCATGCATACCCGTCTTTTCCAATATCATGAAATTGAAGCAGGTGATGTTTTAGAATCCATAAAGGTGTCATTTTTAAAGGTTTTAGGAAAGCTGTCATATCTACTGGAGCAGATTGTGGATATACACTGCTGTTCGAAAGATTGGGGTCAGTATGTATATTATACTTTTGTTCAGCAAGGATGCATTTAATTGATCAAAAGTGACAATAAAGACTTTTACATTGATACAAAAGATTCCTTCAAATAAATATTAATAAAATACTCTATTTCGTTTAAAATGAATGTTGTACTTTTCTTTCTGTTCAAACAAAAATATTAAGCAGCACAGCTGTTTTCAACATTGATATTAAGAATAAATATTAATATTTCTTTTTACTTAAAAAAAAAAAAATTAATTAAATAAATGCAGCCTTGGTGAGCATAAGAGACAAAAACATTAAAATATCTCACTGTCCCCAAACAGATCTTTAAGCAGTAGTGTATACTTCTCTGATAACATATCTGGAAAAACATCCAGCTTGCTTTAAAGAGTGAACAATCAGACGTTTATTCCCAAACCTACCTGAGGAAGGAAGATGCCACCTATCCAAGGAAGCCGCCAAATAAGAGACACAGATGTACTTTGGCATTTAATTTGTATAACCAGCAATGAATATATTTGTTTTTGTTGTTGTTGTTGTTTTATTTGCTTTTTAATGCATCACTGTTCGTAAAAGTTTCCGTAAGCATTTTTCTGCATGACACACAGAATTATGCATATTGGAAAATCCAAATGTGGCTTGTAGTGATTAATATGATAAGAGACATTCCAGACATAAACATTTTTAATGCATTAGTTGGTTATGTAATATGAAGAGGTATGGGATGTATCAAAAATTTGACGCTCCTAATACTTGACAAGCACATTGCTTTTTACTTACTTGCTTATTTATTGATTGATTGATTGATTGTTTTTACATGTTTGAATATGTTGTTTGGCTTAAAACGGGTCTATTCTATGGTAAATATCAAAACAAATCTGCTGAAGGCAGCAAGTGATGATCGTGCACAATGTTTGTTGTCAATTGTTTACTGCAGTAAATTAACAAATGGTGAAGAGAAGGATAAATCCTTTAAATACTGACCTAAGATGAAAAATGGTTTATTAGGATGCATATTTTTCAGACATTTATTTTTTATTAGTGTAGTATTTATTTATTTATTTATTTCAGACTGTTGTTTTGGTCCTGATATTTATGCCATTCTGTTAGAATTCTACTGCTATTCTGTCAGTGAAGGTGGTATTGGAAGATAAGCAAAATCATCATAATAAGAATTCAGAAATGGATGAAGAAAGCATACTTTTCCATACTGACTATAATTATAGGTTCAGTTACATTTTTATTTTTTATTACGAATATATTTATTTATTTAATCAGCTATGGTAGGCCTGTGGTGTTACCTGTGAAAGTGCACAATTCAAGAATAAAGTGACAAGATCATTGAAAAGTGTATCCTTCATTCTAGTGACTTTATTATTTATGTTACGGCATGTTCGAGGTTCAATATAATATTTATATTTAATTAGCAGACACTTATATCCAAAGGTGGCTTTAAAAAATAGGCAAAGCTTTACATTTTTTTTATACAGGAGCCTGTAAGGGCATGTCGATTATCCACAGAAAATAATTCTGTAAGCCTTGAGGAAAAGCCCAGCATAGTTATGCCATTGCACTACTGTGTTTTAAACAGCAGGGGGATCCGTGCTTGAATATATGTCCAGACCCAGAGCCATGCACCACTGATGCAAGATGCAAAGGCTAAGGTTTCAGGAAAATATATAATATAATTGGAATTGCTAAATTATTCAGAGCAATTACCTGCCAGTAAACTGCATTATTGTGATGTCATTTCTTGGCACTGAACCTGCAACAACTGGGTTAGCACTAGCAGCACATATTCTTTTAACCATTAAGCTACTGTATCCCTTACCCGATGAGAAAGAAAGCATTTCTAGGCACTTCTGTTGTTAAATTGCTTAGTTTGGGCTACAGTCCAGGACAATAAAATGTAATCTGTAAAGCTCTTAAGATTATAGAAAGGACAAAATACATGTGCTTAGGAATACTTGACACCATGTACATCTAAAGATAACCATTTAATTCAACAGTCCCACATGGAGGAGATGAATGTAACCTGGTTGTAGGCGAAGAGAGAGAGAGAGAGAGAGAGATTTAAATGGAACTATAGAAAGAGGCAGAATCGAAGGAACAGATGGACTTGGACGGATTAAGTGAAATCTGGGTGGGTTTGTCATAAACATTCACTCGAGGTTGAGAATGAATAAAAGAAAACACAGTGAGAGACAGTGAAGTAATAAAAGTGGAACAGAGGTGAAGTGTCTTTACGGCTGAAGGTGGGTTGCATTTCTTTTTTTCTGTCTAAATAATATATTTTGATAATGCATAAAATATTCTTTAGGAAATGTAATACCAATTTGACAACTTTTATGTGTGTGCATTTTGCCTTTACTTTCTAACAATTATAAAAAAAAAAATAGAGGTGACATATGCACCACATATTTCTGCAAATATTGTGATGCAATGCTATTTTTTCCTCATGTGATCATAATTATTTAAACATCTGTGTGAAATGTTTATTTTAAATATTCTGTGTGTGTGTATATATATATGTGTGTGTGTGTGTGTGTATATATATATATATATAATTTTATTTAAATTATAATATTTAAATTATTATTACATTTATAGATCAGACTCAAATATCTACTTCATAATACTTAATCTGTCTTGATAATATGGTTTGTTGCTTAGGTGTCTGGGGGGCTCTGTGGGCCAGGAGAGACAGATGTACCTTTCTCCCAAAGATCATGAAGAGATCATGAAGGATTACAAAGAAAGGATTACAAAGAAATGGATGTTGGTGATTAAGACATACAATAAGAACGAAATTCTCAGAAAATCTCAGTAAATCTCCAAGAAAGAGACCAGGTGAGAGATGGGCAAAATCAAAGAGAAGAACAAGGTCGTTCTTGATTGACTGTATGACTTAAGACCAAGTTCATCTATGTGCTGAGCTGAAGAACATACATCTGGGAAACACCTCTGAATGTTCAGCATGAAGATTCGTGATCATCAGCCTCATCTCCATTGACTTTGAGGACGTAATTTCAGACAAAGGGAACATGTTTAACACCTTCTGAGCCTTTTCTGCATTTCACCCAAGACATTTTTATATGGAAACCTAAGGCACTGGCAAGTGTGTTTTCACATGCTCACATCTGTCTAATTTCCTTTAAATCCTCTGCTCATCATCTCACTTCCATTGACCTTTAATTCTGCCTTTGCATCTTCAATTTCTATTTGTTTCCGCTCATGTAAACTCCTCCTCTCTGACTTTTGACATTGGTCTGCCACTTTAATCAATTCTTTAGTAATCTTGCTTTCCCGTACACTACTGACCACATTTATGTCGCTCTTCCCTTTCTCTCGCCTCATCTTTACTAACTCTAATTTCATATGTACTGTAGATGGATATGCACACAAAGCTTCTTTCTTAGCATCTGAGTATTGTCTTTTCTTTGTTAATTGCAGTATCTGGTCCTGTCTGTATCAGTCCACCATGTTGGAGCATTTGTCCCGCAGGAATCGGTCCTTGCTGTCTCTCTCACTGACTTCTCTGGCCCTAGCGCTCTCTGTTTTGGCCTTCTGTACATCATACTGGTGCGAGGGGACACATAAAGTGGTCAAACCTCTCTGTCTGTCACCAGTCAAAATGAAGAACTGCGGGCAGAACAACAGCCAGCCCTACACAACTGGTAAGAAGTATAACTACACTTTTAAAATAAAGATTACAAAAGGAGGGTTTCACAGGAAAGACATAGAACCATCATTTTTGGTTTCTCCAAAGAAACTTTCAGTGAACGGTTCTTAAATAAAATATATTTTCTTAGTTTTGTTTACATATTATCTAAAGAACTCTTTCACTATAAGGAATCTTTTGTCTAGTGGAAAGTTTCCAGAGACGCCTATACAGCTCCATTATTTTTAGGAGTGTGCACTGTAAAACAATTCAAGCCCAACTTTAAATGTTAATGTTAACCTATTGCATTAAATTTTTAGGGATTATCAAATATAATTTTTTTTTTACAGAAATGATTGTGAAAAGTTTAAACGAATACAGCCAACAATAGCTAACAAACTAAAATTGGGATATTTCATTTATTATTCATAAAATCCTACTGACAAAACCCATAATAGCTAATTGCCTTTTAACAAACAGTCATCTACACTCAACTACGTTTAGTTATAAAAAGCATGTGTTTGATTCACAAAAAAAGAGCCGACTCATCAGAGCCTTTTGTTTGGGAATGGTACTTACCTGTTCATGATGTATGTGTTTGATTCACTAAAAAGAATCATTCATTCAAGAGTCATATATTCATGAATCAAGCTACACTGGCTGCATTGCATGTTTTTGATTCACTAAAAGAACCGGTTCACAAGATTCATTTGCTTTGGAATACAAATGGACTTATCACGTTGTTTGTTCGCTAGTATATGGAAGTCCGTTCCTGCCAAAAAACTTTTTTTTTTTTCTTTAGAATTGCGTCATATAGACTTGCAATTCTGACTTTTTTCTCAGAATTGTGAGATATAAAGTCAGAACTGTTGGATATAAAGTCGCAACTGTGAGAAATAAAGTCAGAATTGTGAGATATTAACTTGCAATTCTGACTTTCTCGCAACTGGAAGTTTGCATCTTGACTTTTTTTCTCAGAATTGAGAAAGATATAAACTCACAATTATGAGTTAAAGTTTAGTTCTGAGGAGAAAAGACTGATATGTTCTCAAAATTGAGTTTATATCTCACAATTCTGACCAAATTTGCCATTGCAAGTTTATATGACGCAATTCTGAGGATAAAGTCAGAATTGCCAGTTTATATCTCGCAATTCTGACTTCATTTCTCACAACTGCAAGTTTTTATCTCAAAAATTAATAAGGAAATAAGTCAGAATTGTGAGATGTAAACTGGCAATTGTGAGATAAAAATTCAGAATTATGAGATAAAAAGTCGCAATTACCTTTTTATTCAGTGGTTTTTAATTATTGGGTTTCAGTGTTGAATAAAACTGTCAGGGTATTTTAGTACGACATTGTGCTCACATCAGCGGAATACATTTGCGAGAACCTGTAACAAAACCAAACGTCATTCTGTTCTGGTATTGCTTTTAATGAAATTGGAATAAGCTCCCAGTCCTAGTCATTGCATAACACACTTGACTAACATTTAGTAAGAAGTGTAAAGAGTGCAGCCTGTTCTTTTTGTTCTTTAAAACTACTCATAACCACAGTAAAAAAAAAAAAAAAAAAAAAAAACATAATCCCCTGAAAATAACCTACTGCACTTTCAAACTGTAAAGATCATAGATTTACAGGTCAGTACTTGCTGTAGTGTTATCTTCCAGGTCAAACCTTTACAAATCTAATAGATTGTTTTAACCCCTCTTACACTGAGGGAGATTATCACTAAATCTGACATTATGAAGGATTCAAAATGAAAGGTTTTGCTTTAGAAGAAGTGAACAATTACATGATTATAAGAAATATCTTGGAAAGCACAGCCATCAGTGTCCACTGCACAATTAGTCAAAAGCAAAAATGATAGTGTGTGTGTGTGTTTGTATAATCGTACAGAATAGATTTGATGCATTCAATCAGTCTCTTTTTATTTCTCATTGTTCTTTTATTCAGTTCTCCAGTCTTCTCCACTCAACTCTCCCTCTTTCCACAGAGGTCCCAACAGCAGACCCTAAGAAAGCAGACTCAAATGTGACAATGTCGCCCAAGCAGGAGGAGGAACTGGCCCGTATGAGAGCCAATAATCTGGCAAATGCAGTTCACTACATCTGGGAGACGGGTGAAGACAAATACATGCAGCGCTACTTTCACACTGGCTTCTGGTTGTCCTGTGAGAAACACAATGACGGGGCTGGTGAGGGCAAATGGTTCAGTATACTTCTTTCTGATATCTTTTAATGATGATGTTAAGTGATAAATCATCAAAATTCACTTTTATTGACAGTCATTTTGCAGCTGTTTAGCTGGAGACTTTATATAAAATTCCAATGAATATAATTCAATTCGGGTTCATAGAAAATGAGTAAAACACACTTTTAACACATAAAGCAACTACTGTCATATGCCCAAGTGTCAAAGCTGTTCTTGATACTAATGTCCTGATTCAGTCTCTGTGAACATCTGTTTCCTGTTGTGGCCTTTATTAACTCTTATTTAACTGCCATGGGGTCACCCCAGTTCTCAACATCTGCTCCAACAAGACAGTCTTACACAACTCAGGACATGGCTGCATGTTTCTTAAGTTACATAATGCACATCACTCTTTTGATAGATAGATAGATATTTAGATAGATAGATAGATAGATAGATAGATAGATAGATAGATAGATAGATAGATAGATAGATAGATAGATAGATAGATAGATAGATAGATAGATAGATAGATAGATAGATAGATAGATAGATAGATAGATAGATGATTCCTCAAGAAACAGTTCGCAAAGACTGTGCCTATTCTTCACAGGTGAGAAATGTCGGAGCTTCATTGAACTGACCCCTGGAGAAACACAAGGTGAGATGTTTATGAGCTATAGATACAGAAATTGGCATGAAATAGCTCATTTCTGATTCTGTTTCATATCCTGTAGGAGTTCTGTGGCTCTCAGTGATATCAGAATTTGCATACATCAGCCTTCTGGCGATGGGGTTTCTTCTGATGTGGGTGGAATTGCTGCTCTTGTGTCTGAATAAGGACATGTATGCACTCAAGATCAATGCTTTTGCTGCCATCTGTACCGTGCTGTCTGGTGAGTTCTGTTAGCTTTAGGAAAAAAATATGGTTTTTCATCAGTATGTAACAGAGACAAACAGAGAGAACAATATCTTTTCTACATTTCAGGTATGATGGGAATGGTGGCACATATGATGTATACAACAGTATTTCAGATGACTGTCAGCATTGGGCCCAAAGACTGGAGACCTCAGACGTGGGACTATGGCTGGTCATTTGCGTAAGTCTCTATCTTTCTCTAATCCATTTTTCTTTCTTTCTTACAAATACCATGCAATAAACAGTGGTCTCCAAAAATCAGGTATAACATTGATAATCTGGGGTTCATTATGGAATTTGAAGCTGCAGTCTTTTATAATCTATTTTTAAAATGAATAATTTTAATAATGTACGAAATATATATATAAAAAATAAATAATAATTGATCAAATATTAAATGTTATTCTGACAGTATACATCATTTCCCCAGTGGTTAAAAAAAATCAGCTTTGCATCATAGGAATAAATTACATTTTACAATATATGAAAATATAAAACAGTAAATATAATACTATTTTACAATATTACTGTTTTTAAATAAATGCAGTATCGGTGAAAATAAGAGACTTCTTTCAAAAACCTTACAAAATCTTACCAACCCCAAACTTTTGAATGGTATAGTGTTAAGTCAAATCATTTGAAACATTGGTGCTTCTTTCACAGCATGGCGTGGATCTCCTTCAGCTGTTGCATGGCAGCAGCTGTATTCACCTTGAATTCTTACACCAAAACTCTGATTGAGATGAAGCACCGTGCCCGGATCCGTCTGGAGGAGGCCCGTGCTGCCAGCCACGCGCCGCCCTATGATGAGGTCATCACAACCGGTGGTGGCAGCCTCTACTCTGTCAGCCGTCTCGTTCAGCAATGCCAGAAGAGTGCGTTTATTGACACCACATGGAGCCCGAGGGAGGAAGTGTCTGGTGGGGGTATGGTGGGGGCAAAGAGTCCTCATGGACTGGTTCTGGTGGGGGGATGCGGGAGAGAGGGATGCGAGGACTGTGAGAGAGAAATGGATGAGGTGGTGGATGCATTAGAGAGGGAAGGGAATGATGAAATGTGTTGAGGAGAATGCCTGGAGGAAGTCCTTCATCATCAGCAGTATCAGTGACCATGTTTAAATGCATATTATTTTCTAATTTAGATCCATATTTGGTTAGGCCTTTAAAAAAGTTTACATGCTCCACAGGTGTTGAAATATCCATGTATTCATGTGATCTGCATACTAGACGTGAGTCATTTTGGACTGTAATTTTATTATTCAATGTCCATCATGTCCTACATGCAAGAGTGGGAACCTTTGTGTCAATTTGAAATGTAGGTCTTTGATGTTTCTTTTACTGTTTGTACAATAATAGTAAAAAAAAAAAAAAAGATGTCCTTTGCTTCAAATATGTTTGTGTTCACATGATTTAGATTTAGAGTTTTAGCTCCATGAGTTCTGAGAACATTTGCGCTTTCAATTTAGTTTGGATCACGTCTGACTCTCTAGGTTGTGTCAGTCTGTACAATCATTCTTCACTTCTTTATATTTTGAGCTTTCAATAAGATCACCAAGCACAATATATCAGATAATCTGAATATACAACAAGACGGTGGACAGATTACAAAAAAAAAAACCGGAATACCAGCAGCTTTAGACAGATGCTTTCAAAAGCTGGACAGAAGATTATGTGAATAATCTCCCCAGAAAGACACGGAGATAAAGTGAGAGATGGAGAGAATGAGAAATGATGAGAAAGAAAATCAGAATCACAAACAAAGAGGGGGGGGGGGGGGCTTTTTTTAAGCCAGTGTTCACTTAGTGATGGTCATGTTACAGCATACATATTTAAGTTATGGTAAAAGCATACACAACACATAATTACACGTGTTACTATTTATTGTTCCATTCAATCAATAACTAACCTATAATATTCTGTCTGGAGAAAAAAAAAATCTTTACACAATTGTTTTGCAATAACAATGTAATATAGTGTAAAATAAACCATAAGAAGATTGTTTAGATTAAGACAAAATGAAATGACACCATATTTTAATATGAGAGAATAATTAAACAATTTCAAATGGACACTAAACAATGGCATTCATCAACTGTGCCAAACAAACCTCTAATTCAACAAATGCATGACAGAAATCAAACATACCCTTAACCTAGAAATTACAGTCAAATTGAATAGAATATAATATTTCAACTATTTTTAAAATGCTATCTTTTACTTAAAGCAACTGTATGTAGTTTTGTGTATTTTTTGACTTTGGAGCCCCCTACAGTTAAATGAGAAGAATAAACTGTTGCAATCACGTGATTCTAAAGATGCAGGAAATTCAGATGGAGGGCAGGAAGTGAAAAGCATAATGGATGAGATGGAGGAAAGTCGCAGAGTGAACAGACTTTCTTTGAAAGGTACTTTGATCTTAATATATTATTATATCTTATATTAACCATTTGCACACATGAGCATTATCCAACTCGGCTCCTTCCGACCGACAGATGCAGGGTTACCCCTACATATATAGCCTATACATATCTATGGGGTTACAGACCACTTTTCCTGCGTTTTTCAGTCAATTTCTCACATTTTTCCCCCTTATGAACAACACATTTTCGTACACAATAAAAGCTCCTTGTAGTTTCTTGGTAAGTCCGACTTGAGCAGACATAATGCAAACATCTGCTAGATTCCTATATAGAAAATCATTTCCTTGCCTCCAGCTGCATTTTGCGCCACAGCAATGATGTCATGTGCAAACAGCCTATTACAGTGGACAGCTACACCTGCATTTGTTGCTGCTGTAAAGCAAGGAAATGTAGGAAACAGACAGAAGCCATTTATCTTATTAGATGTGAGTGTACCATCAGAATGATTTTGAAACTGATATTTCAAGATAAAGAAGAAAACTTACAGTTGCTTTAATAAAAACACATGAAACTAGCAGAACACAATGGCGACACACAAATTAAGGATGGCCCATCTTTAATGAAAACATTTAATATACAACCAATGCACAGGAAGTCAAGCATGGCAAAACCACTGTTTGCATGAACATGATCATGTTGGGTCATTTATGGTCGTACTGAATGAGCCGCAGTGCAGTCTCGTTTGACTGAACGGCTTCAATGAACTCTCCCTCTGCGACTCGTTCTGCATGTGTGAGAGAGAATTTACTTTGTAAATGTTTTCTCTGTATGTTAATATCGATTAACAACGAATCATAAGACTCTTAAGTTAGCTTTCTTACCGTTGTCCTTTTTGTCAAAGATGGACCAGAGTTTCTCTGCTCTCTTCTCTGGCGTACTCTCATCACTGGGAAGATTTGCCTGCTTCGCTTTTGGTATGAGACTGAAAATTGCCTGATGGGAAATGAGTGAGAACAGGATCAAATGACAGAGTTTTTGCCTTGAATGAACTCACCAAATCTTATCAAGTGAATACGGGAATTTTCATTTAGTTTCACATAGTTTTAATGACCATTTATATTTGAATTAGGCTACTGTGCCACTATAAGAAAACCAAAATACAAAATCTGTATATTTCACACTTGTGTCATTGTTAATGGGTCAAGTAATACATTTTACCTTGTAGATTTTTAGTGTTTTTTGGGTCTCAACATGTTGCATGTCAAGGTATAGTATTCTTTATTAAAAATGTTTGAATGTTTCAGTTCAGTCAGAGCTCAGCTGATGTCATAATTGCTGTGCAGGACATACTTCTGAAATTTTTTTTTTTTTGTATGACGATGTTGTTGGCCATTACATGGACCTATTCTTTGGATAACAACTCATGACGCACAAACCTATTTCTAAATCTGTTATTTTGTCCTGTAATCCATGCTTAGCTCAGTTTTAATGGATTGTGTTTAGGCTATGTGCTAAATTTATTCCCTCAGCTCCCTATCTGTTTGGCCTCAGTGCTGTATATGTCTTACTCCTTCTTTAGAGCTTAACTTACTTGTTTGGTAATTTGTTTGCATGCTGATTCGGCTCAACCTAATATAACTGAAGTTACCTAACAATAGGCCAATACAAATAGATTAAATGGTGCCAGCTGTGCCAGTCTTACTTGAGAGCTTTAGCAAGATAATGAGGACAGCCATGTCTGGAGTGCACTTCTAACTCAAAAGATACAAAGTGAAAAAGTGTAATAAATAAAAGACTAAAATGAACAGACTTTCAATTACATTAATCACTCTGTAACCATGTATAAATATCCGAAAATATTGTTATGCTGAAACAGAAATGAGAAATGTTTCAATAGCCATTTAAATTTTGGTCTGTTCACACAAAACAAGTTGTATAAATTCAGAAGACCTTGAATATAGTGCGTAAGACCTGTTCACACAGAATGATAACTGTAACGGTAATTACAACTATAATGTTTTAATACAACAACTATAACGATAACGACACAGATAAAACAATATTATTGGAATCACTTTCAGAATGTTTTTTTACCCTGCTGATTGATAATAAAAAACCTTGATAGCCAAATCAGAAAACAAACGACTTTAAAGACATCAAGCATTTCAAGTTTCAGACGACAAAACTGCCGTGTGAACTTATAACGAACAGAACGTTATAATGCATTGGTGTGGACACTGTATAGTTATCATTATAGTTATTGTCTTTGTGTGAGTTGACCATAATCATTTTTTGGAGCTCGACAACCCTCATTAATTTTACTTTATTCAGTGATAAGATTCTCTCTCTGTGTTCCAATGAAAGAAAGTCATGTTTGGAATGACAAGAAGGTAAGTAAATTCAGAAAGAATTTTTATTTTGTGGTGATCTATCCATTTTTACTCCAATAAACCAGGTGAAATTAGTATTTGACACATCTGAGAATGCTTTTCAATGATCATTCTCAGTGATGCTGTAAGTGTCTTCTATGCAATAAATTTTCTGTCATGGTGGAGCTACTACAGTTTGAAGAGAATCTTGCTGAGCAAATTAGTTGCAGTCATTTGAATGAAAAATATATCATCCCCTTGAGTACTCATGTACCACAATTCACAAGTATTCACAACTGAGCGTTCTCGGTTGTCACAATCCAAAAGACAGCCCTGCTTTCATGTAATATTACACTATAGTTTTCAGATTATATAACATAATGGATATAATTTATTCTGTTGATTCATACTACAACATCTCTGTCCAACAATTTACACTACTCCCTGGGAAATTGATCGGCCATTTCTTAGAAGAAGGCTTAAGAGTTGACATGTCATTGAATCCCCCTGCACCCATGGTCTTAAATCCTGATTGCACATTGAAGCGCTTATCTCTCTCACAGTACCCACCACCCAATCCTTCTGCCTCCCTCCGCAATGAGTCCTTATAGAGCTCAAGCTTAAGGATGATGTCACTCTATGCTTCTAATCGCTGTTCTTAGGTCAGCTTTAATGTTAAATGCTCTTTATGTTTTAATCGTCACTGTCAAAATGACCTGACTCAGAGTCTGAGATACATTCATGATGCCTTATAACTTAGATGGGGTGTCCCACCACCAGGCAAACTTAAGATGCAGTCGCTTTGCTACAATTTTGCAAGCAACTATTCATTATCAAAATCTGCATGGGAAACATTTTAGCCCCCACTTGAAACTCCCAAATAATTCTCCCTAAAGTTTCTGTACATTTACCCACAAAATGCATGGCTAACTTAATAAATAAGAAATATTGAGTTTCAAATAGTATTATGTGTGAAGAATTCTGCGATTGAATCAACTCAACCATTGTATTCGGGGGCGGGGCTATCTGTTTGTCTGACTAATGACAGATGGGGGCATGTTAAAGGAAACCTGTTTGAAATCACAAATTATGCAGTCCTGTTTGGTGACCTTGGTGGTACAGAAATGACACACTTCAAGCTAAAAAAATATATCAGGTAAAAAAAAAAGCATAATAATACATGGATATATGTGTGACCAATTGGAACACGAGCGAAATCTGCGTGGGAAACTTTTTAGCTCACACTCCAAACTCGAAAATCAGAAATGGTTGGATTTCGCAAGCAAAATTTCACTGAGCAACAGTAAATGTGACTGCATTTTTACTTTTTTAAGTTTTAATGACGTTTTATCATAATGTATTCCCAATTGGTGTCAGCATTTTTTAACTAAAGTTTTCATTCTGTAGTGAAATCCACAAGCATTGCGATAAAACTAATGAAAACGAGACAGAAACAATAATATGCAAAAACTTTAAGAACGATTTTTTTCCAGATGATGAATGATGAAAAAAATAAAAACATTGACTGCCAATCAGAATCTGATCTTTAAAAAGCTTGAGCTTGAAACTCCTGGTTTTGCAGATTCGAAAATGGCTGAAATTTGCTTGAAAAATTTCGCCAAGCAGTTTTATTTGTGATCCTTACTGTCTTGAGTTTACGTCAGTAATGTTTCATATCATATTTGCATGACTAACTTAATAAACAAATAAGAAAGATTAAGTTTGAAATACTATTATATGTGAAGAATTCTGTGATTGAATCAACATTGACTCAACCGGTGTATTTGGGGGCGGGGCTATCTGTTTGTCTGACCAAATATAGATGGGGGTGTGTTCAAGGAAACCTGTTGGAAATCATGAATTATGCAAAAATGTTTGGTGACGTTAGTGGCAAATGACACACTTTAAGCTAAATCTACCAAGTAAATAAAAAGCATAGAAATATATTTTCATAGTAAATCCTATGATAGATATATTTGGGACAGAGTAAATCTGTGGAATAGAGGTTTGTCCAGTAGGATGGAGAACAGCTCCTTAAGCAGCCGTTTGTGTACAATATATGTGAAATAATCATTTTCTTACCTGGCTGAGTTCAATTACTTCAGGTTTTGTGACGTAACCATTCTTGTCCACATCAAACAGTGAGAAGGCCCACTCTAGCTTCAAGGCTGACTTGCCCGAGGAGGTCATATGAAGCGCAACAACATACTCTTTAAAGTCTAATGTCCCATCATCATTGGTGTCAAAGGAACGAAAAACGTGTTGGGCATAAGCCTTAGCATCACTTTCAGGGAAGAATTTAGCATAGATCTCCTCAAACTGCTGTAGTGTGATGCGACCTGTAGGACACTGCTTCTGGAAGTTTTCATACCACTGGGTGATATCAGATTCTGAGAACCTGGTGGTCAGCTTGAGGTCATCCAGGATCTCTCTGGGAATCCCTCCACTCTGTGCGTTACCCATGACCTCCCTTTGAGTGATAGAAGAATAGAAGATAGAAGAAACTGATATACTAACAAAGGTGTGAAATTGTGCCCTTAGTGAAGATGTTGCTCAGTCAAGGTTTCCAGTCAAAACAGAAAATAAAAATGACAAAAAATATGACACACAAAAGTGAACTATTTTTTATTTTATTTTAAAATTACAATTTTTTTTAATTGTCATTAAAATGAAGTCACGATACCAAACATCTTTTTACCAATTTTTTTTTTTTTTTTTTTTTTTTACAAATTATTGTACTTAATAATATACGTTTCTTAAACTGGCATTTAGTTGTTCTTTATCGTCCTTTTACTGATAAATTAGTGTCAGTGTTGCTGAAAAAAATATGAAAACACTTCAAATCTAGAAAAAAAAGAAGAAATGTGATTTAAAGGTACCTCTCTTTAGAAAGAAAAAAACCTCTGAAATATGTTCCCAATTGTTTTGCATGCTGCAATTAGGAAATTGTAACTTAATTATGGCTGTGCATAGATTACATTAATACATCTATTATCAAGGTTTTCTAGTTAACATAATCAGATGCTATGCCTTTTAAATAATTAAATTACAAAAGTGTCCTAATAAACTTGCAGTAAACAAAAAGCAATTTAGTCTTATGTTTTTGCCCAACCTATATTACAGACTTGGTCTCATAAAGGTTGTTTCCAAGGTTTTATTTGATGTAGACAGAGCTCTTACAAAAAAGGAGTAATGGATAAAAAAAAAAAATGAATAAACAAACTCAGAAGCCACTGAAAAAAAAAAGTAAAGCCACTGACTGGGATGCGTTTATAAATGTTTAATGTAGTGTATTTTAATATAATGATTGATATAGATGCAAACCAGTAAAGAATATGCAAGTTCTGATTAAAATCACTAGGCTCATTAGTAGTTGTGCTCTAGAGAGAAATTAAAAATCTTGAATCTGTATGCACGAATAGAAAAGAAAATGCTTACCTGTGGTTGTGGACCAAGAATGAAGAATGTTATCAAGGTAGCGTTTGGAAGAGTAATGAGGCAGTGTAAAAAGGGGTGGCAACCTCTCCATGCTGGGTTAAGTCAATTAAACAAGATTCCACAAGGCTCAGCCAGAACAAGATTTACATTTCATGTTTTGCACAATTGCTTTTTTCTGTTCTGTACTGTACTTTTTTCTAATCCCATAATAATTATAGTCACATTTTGGGTTTTCGCTAAACAGCCCTGACAACATGACTAAAATAAAGTACGCATTCCTAGATGAGTTGAAACATATTGACACAATTCCAGATTTTTACATTTTATTTTATGATTTTTAGAAGTTAAATTATAAAATTATGACAATTTTTGTGGCCTGTTAATTGGTTGTTTTATGTAAACAACATTATGGCAAAGACTTTCATCTCTAAATACAAAATGTAGTTCCAGAAAAACAGGCAAGGGGTGCGCTGACCTCAAAAATTAAAGAGGGATTTCCATTCAGGTCTTCATAAATCTCATTAAACTAAGTGGTAATGGTCTTCTCCTCCAGGTGTACACCATCTTAATGTATGTTAGTGCTTAATTTGCAGTAGCTGATAAAAAAAAAAACACTTGAAACTTGAAATTATCTGAGCAATGACATGATTATCAGCATTATTTAAATACATACGTATATGTACACATATGGGGAAAATTTTTTATTGTGTTTTTGGAAGGTTGATAGGGGCATGTAAGGGGCGATTTATACCACTATTGTAGCCTTGACCAAGGCACTTAACCTTTGGGGAGACTGTCCAAACACATGATTGTTTAAAAGTAATTTTAGGAAAAAAAGAGAAGACCACTGGGTTTTAGAAACCTTCTGATTGAATGTTGACACACTGTGCAATCTGTCCTTACATTTCATTTGTATCCTTCCCTAACATCAAATCTTTTTTTCTTTACCTTTCCACCTTTTCAAGTGTTGGATTTTCTCTGAGTCATAAATACATCCTGATAGTCTTTTCTGATCAGCTTACTGTCCCTAGTCTACCTTGTCCTGCCAACGATAATGTCCCCATACCAGACAATCCCTCCATCTATAAAGAGAGAGAGAACACAGAAATAAACACACTGGAAAGAGTGAACAATGAGGGAAAGAACCATAACACGTGACATCAAAGGAAAGCCAAGTTTCTGTGCACAGGTCTTTAATGACTGGTATCCAGTTAATTACATCTTCCAATGCTTGATTAAGTGCAAACCCAAACATAATTTTGATTTTCTGTAAACGCTCCCCAGTGGGCATGTCCTAAGATCTAGCACAGTGAATGCCTATATCCTAATCTATTTTGACAAATGCCTAATCTATAATCAATATACCTCTTTTCTTTTTACAGCAAATGGTAAGCTAACATATCTGCTTAACCTAATAAAAATAAAAATTAAATCCCAGTTTTCTGTATTTTTTATATTTAATAAAATATCACAAATTAAATAAAATATCTAACATTTAAATAGTTAAATGTCATGTAGTCAGTGATAAATTGTTGGCTTGTAGTTCATCATCTTTCCATAAAAAAAGATTGCTTGATCATTCTTTCTTACAATAACTTATTAAGCAGTTGAATGCAAATGTGTTGATAAACACATTGTTATGGTTTTAAATAAGGCATTAACAATTTTTTTTTTTTTTTTTTGTCAGATTGATAGAAACTGTGTTAAAAATAGCTGAATCTTGACGAAATTAAAGCTCATATTAATTCAGCAGCATCATGGAATATTTTACCCCTATTTGTCACCCTATAGAAATATAGAAATAAAGAATAGCAATCATTGTTTCCTTCCAAAGTGGTATATCATGCAGTAGGTGCACCATTAAGCCGTTTGCCTCAAAAACAAGAGTAAATAATAATCTGTCCAAAAGATTTTCAAGATGTTTAATCTCACAGATTTGAATCTTTTTGAAAGGAGGTGGTTATCTGTCCTTTGGGATCCACCATATTTATAAATAACTACTGCTAGCTTCTTTTTCACAATTTGCTTTCTCTTATATGACACCAATTTATTGATTTAAAATTGCATAACTACTATTGATTTGTATTTCTAACATTGTTCTTTTTCCACATTGTAGGCCTATTTTTCTTATATCAAGGGCCAATTTCCCTTACGCACTGCAGTCTGTACCACACAGAATATGCCACTTTTAGACCACATGTGCTAATAAGTTCCAATCCCATTAGACGGCTTAAAACGAGAAAAGCCCTCAGAGATCAAGTGTAAAACAGGAAAAGACCCTAGAGCTAAATAAAGCCCAGTTTTTTAAGTCTCAGACTAACTGTAAGCTTCTTTATTTACTGGAGGCACTTTTAGAAGAGGCAGAGAAGAAAGCTGATCTACTTAAAAAACACAATATTCAGGGTTTAAGATATTTCAAAAAGAAACTACAACAATAATGCAGTTTTATATTTATCACACTTTTTTAAACTGATGTACAGAACTCTCACATCTGTAGCAAAGAGCAACATAAAGGATACATATTTTTAAACATTTATTTAAAAAAAAAAAACACCTTTTAATTTGTCAAAAATGTCATTTTTATACGTGTAAAAATATGAACATGAAATTTTCACGTTTGTCTCCACCTAGAGATCATATGAAGTACTGCAAATGTTCTCTGATTGGTGGAACATAATTTTCTAGCCACTTGAACATATTCATTTTGATAAAAAAAAATCAATACTGACAATTTGCCAAATATCAATCAAGATCATACACATTTTGCATACATGTTCAATGCAACCATTTCTTGATAACAAAGTAACAAAAAAATACATTGCACTATAGTACAGTAAAATTGTAACAATTTTGTTTAGTATTGTTCTGAATTACTTGTTACAGTAACGGAACAAATCTTTACATTAAAAAAGTACAAAAGAGTTATTGAAATTTCTGTTGCAGTCTGTTTCCAGGCAGTTTACCTAAGCAGGGTGTAAGGTCAGAATACTTCATTTAACAATACTATTTTTCCCCTTTAAATCTGTCAGGCACAAAAATGAGTCACTGTCATTTTTATTTAAAAAATAGAAATCAGAAATAAATCAGCTAACAGGATCACCGTCGAAAAGTCAGGGCCCTCTGTGGACATGATGTGTATATATTTTCCTGCTGAGTTTGCGGGCCAAGCGATCCACAGCATCGCCGATTCCGCTCAGATCCTTTTGTGTTGGCATACCCTCAATGTTGCCGCTGTACCACATGACCCATCCGCCAAGAGATATCAGCACCAAGACGGCCCCAGTGTAGACAAGAAGGTCCCCAAAATCTCTCCCCTTCATTTCCAGTGGCGCAAAGAGCCCCAGAAACAGGGCCGTAAAGCCAAAAATGTCAAAAATAACAGCAAAGCCCAGGGCCACTTTGCAGCGTTTCAAACCAGAACATGCCATGCTAACTGTTAGAGACAAACAGACAGTAAAATATGTTGTTGTTTTTTTGTAGCAAACATTAATGCATTCATGAACAATGTATAAAACAGTGTAAAAATGCACAATGCAAATAGTAAAAAATGAAGCCAAATCCACAACTGTTTAGCTTTCTACAAAACATAACTACACCAACTTTATTTTATATTGTTTTCTGTGCTCAGAAAGACCATGTGCGAGTGTCCACACTCAAACAATAGACAGTCTAATCTTCACACAGAAGTTACACAAACACGAAGACGTTAGGGGTTTATCGATCTAAAATGCATTATTATTGAGTATACTGACCTTTATTCTCGTATCTTCACTTTTTTTATCTTTTTATCATATTAAATATCTCATCGCTTTTCAGGCGAAGCTGCGTCAGGTATGAAGAAAACCTGTCTGAAGCTGTTTCCGGAGCCTCCCAGACGTGTTGATATTTGACACCGCCGGAACGCTGCCCTTTCAAACAGGTTACCATGATAACAGATTATCCGTGGAAATAGCGAAAACAGTTATTACTCTGTCATCATATCATGAAAATTAATCACCTTACACTGTTTGACTGAGGTCTTATGAATGTACAGTAGCTGTAACAATAATGGGGGAACTATTGTAGGCTCTCTGGCATAAATTTGATATGTATCATATTATCATTCTTGTTTTATTAAGACATCGACATCGATTGGGACAGATCTATTTTACATAAAATATTTAATAATATAAAAAATAAACTTGATGCAAACCTTGAAATGCAAATTGTGAAGTACTGCAACGTCTCTTATGTAATCATCGCTGTACTTGCAAAATTACCAATGAAAGTAAATACAATCTTGAAAACGGTTCTTCCTTTTCTTCCTTTTCTTATTTATTTATTATTATTATTTTTTTTTTACAATCAAAGATATTGCTGTTTGAATATCATAACATAATTAATTTAAATGTTAAAATTTTTGTATAATTAAGTTAACGTGCTACTTTGTAAAAAAAAAAATAAAAAAAAAATAAACATTTATTAATTAATCAAATCTGCGTGTCACTGCGGCTGCCGTTAGAAGTCCCGGTTGCTATAGAAACAGGCAGCGTTCTTTGACGTGCTTTTAGGACTGCGCATGCGCACTGGCTGATCTAGCTTTTTAAAATTTTATTTGATCAAAAGAAACAACATTTATGACACAGTTGTTGTATGATTTCTTTGGTGATTTCAAATATGAAATTTAATTGTAAGCTTAGTGAACAGTTTTTGAGAATTTGATGTTTCCCCGTTCAAAGAAATAGGAGTTGCACTTGCATGTCCGAGAGGCTTTAAAGGGTTAGTTCACCCAAAAATTAAAATTATGCCATTAATGACTCACCGTTCATCAGAACACAAATTAAGATATTTTTAATGCATTCTGACAGCTCTCTGACCCTCCCATAGACAGCAAGGTCCTTACACGATCACCGACAGAGGAGACTAATTTTTGAATAAAGTC
Organism: Cyprinus carpio; assembly: GCF_018340385.1. Taxonomy (NCBI): domain Eukaryota; kingdom Metazoa; phylum Chordata; class Actinopteri; order Cypriniformes; family Cyprinidae; genus Cyprinus; species Cyprinus carpio. Next base: position 20,324,118 of record NC_056615.1, read on the forward strand.
GTTATTATTATTTTTTTTTCTTTTGTGCACAGAAAGTATTCTCGTAGCTTCATAAAATAATGGTTTAACCCCTGATGTCACATGGATTTTTTTTGCCGATCTCCTTGCTAGGTTTCTGGACATTGATCGTAAGGACCCTTGCTGTCTATGGGAGGGTCAGAGATCGCTCAGATTCCATCCAAAAATATCTTAATTTGTGTTCTGAAGAAGAACGGAGGTCTTACGGGTTTGGAACGACATGGGGGTGAGTAATTAATAACACAATTTTAATTTTTGGGTGAACTATCCCTTTAAAGGGACTTCGTATATGACGTATGATTTCTAAATCACCCGGATAATCTCGTTCTGCAGACTGTCGTTCAGTCAGTCAAGCCTCATGATGCAGCGATCGAAGCACGCGCACAACAACAATCAAGAGCCAATCAACATGCGCGCTGCAGTGCCGTATGGGGCTTGGCTAATGAGGTCCTTAAGTTCCATTTGAAAGTTTATAAGCTCTAATATTAAAAGCGTACAGTACATGCCTCATGCAGTTTAGTGGAACGATTTGATGCGAATCAATATTACAAATCTAATTTAAGTATACTCGCACGCTTTTCTTGTTATCAGAAACATGTAATGTATGAAACAATCATCCCTGTTTGACAGGACGGGGAGACACACAATTAACTAATGTTTAATTAACTACTTGTTAATGTTAATGACTAACTAACTACTTAGTCTTCTTTGATGGTTATCAATTGCATCACGCCCTGCTCTATGTCATGCATTCGCTCCAACGTTTTGTATCGGATTAGTTTAGTGATCAGCTGGATTCGTGTTTTTGAGAGAATTTATGTTTTGTTGTAGATTTGTGAATATCAGCCAGATCGATGTAACCGAAATCATGATGACTGATGCTCAGAGAAGCACGAGGAGCTGCAGAGGTCAGACTTTATTCAGTTTTAAAAGTCTTTAAACTGGATAAAATCCTATCTTATTTGAGAAATATTGTTTGAAGGTGATTTTGGGATATGGAGCCTATTTCTAGTTAGTCTAAGTCTGGTTTACTGTGGTATGATATGAGATAATAGACAGAAAAATCTTTGAAATTGATTTTTTTTTAAATCTTTGACTATATATATATATATAAGTTTGCAAATGTTTCTTATCATGATACATCAGGCTTTTATGGCTCATATAGAGCTCACACTCAAGGAAGAAAAACACTTCAAAATTATTTAGAGGCCTAAACTGAGCAAAAATGAGCAAATTAGCAATTCTAATAGCTTATGTAAATCTACCAAAACTGTATAACAGACTACATACATAAAATGTATATGAATATCCGTTGTCACTATACCTCTCATTAGTATCTCTTAAAATTATATTTAAATGCTGTACAAGTAAACACTCCTCAAAAAACATCTTGTATCATATTTGAACTTAGCACACTTTAACATCATTTTTCTAAAAGATAATGGATATGGATAATTTCAGTTTCTTCAGGCCAAGAAATGTTACTAACAATATGAAAGTTATTCTTACTTTCATAAAGATAAACAGACCACATCCTCAAGGTGAATTGTCAGATTATACTAAAAAAAACTTTTTCTGCAAGGTTTTAATTGTGTTGATCATTTAGAGACCTTAAAATGTAGGTTTAAGGAGGTCTACCACTTTGGACCAGCAAAAAGCCAGTTTGGACCTAAACCCAGCGACCATACAAGTCAGATTTGTCTTTTTCCTGGTGACAGGTTTGAAGAATGAAGATGGGTATGAAATTTCCATCCCCTTGGAGGACAGCAGCCTGGATGATTCTGATTTCTGTAATCAAAACGACCACACCTGTGATGTGGCCACATTGTAACATGTTTGATTATCACAGTTGAGGTCTACACTGTAGTATGTTTAAATGCTTCTGCAGAGTCAGTGTCAGGTCAGATTCCTCCTTGCAGTCCATACCTTCTGATTACCAGCCTCCAAGCTCAACTGCAGATTTCTCTGGAAAAAAACTCCTGGCTTCAAAAACGCATCGAAGATCTGGAGGAGGAGAGGGACTTCCTGCGCTGCCAACTTGACAGATTTATTTTCACCACCAAGAGTCAGGAGAGCAATGGCACGACGGGAAAGGGTACGCTTGTGCAAAGTAGTGTCTTGTAATGTAAAAATCCAATTTTATGAAGTGTTATCTTTATTTAATTTAAGAAACTCTATCAGAGGCTGAGCCGCAACCCACCACTCTGAAGCCACCCACCCAGAAGACAGCTATTCCTTCCCCATCATCCATGATGACACGCTCTGGAAAAATCGCACAACACAACAAGAAGCACAGCAGAAATAACAGCTAATTGTTTTTTTTTTGTTGTTGTTGTTGTTATTGTTATTGTTTTTAGACCTACTTACTTCTTCTTTTTTTAATCAATATGTGTTCAAAATCAGTTGCACCAACCTCACTATTGCATTCTTTATCTTTAACAGTATTATTTTAATATGAAAATAATATAGTTTTGGTAGTATTTTGCATTAGATTTTATCTTTATATTTTCATATTTGAATTGAACAAAACAATTTTGTTTTGTTATTTTCAAACATATTTATCTACGTAGTTTAATATATCTATTAATCTTTAGTTTATTTGGTTTTAGTTATTTTAGTAGTTTAACTTAAACTTAATGAAAACAAGAAATGTTACCATGGTGGAAATAAAAATATTTGTAAATATTTTTATTTCAGTTAATGTTTATATTGAATAGTGAAATTTTTTTTATGGTTTTAGTGTTACTTTAGTGAACAATAATAACTCTATAATAAAAACTGATCTGCAATGAAAATTTAGTTTAAATTGTAAAGGTGTTTTTTTTTTTTTTTTTTTTTTTTTTTTTTTTTGCTTTTTATTTACCTCAGATCAAGAAGATGAGGAGGTGACTGAGGAGGAAGAGTATATAGCAGAGGAAGACTTTGTGGAAGAGGAGCAGGTTGTTACAGATGATGATGGGGATGATTCAGATAGTAAAAGCTCACGTAAGAGCCGTTCAGGAAGGCAGAATGGCCAGAGAGGTGTGAAAAGACGACGTGTTTTCTGTATTGCACGAAGCATGGAAAGACAAAGAGGTGAGTTGTTGTTTTCGGTTTCTATAAATTTCAAAGCAACTCTCTATATTTAATAAATATCTAATAACTGCAATTTTGTTCACAGTTAAAGACCCTGCAGGTGTTCTTCTTCGTTACAATAAGATCCTTGTCACCTATCAAAAGTTGAAGAGCATGTCAAGAGCATTCCAGGTCCATGGGGTTGACCGAAACACAATCGCCTCCACCACTCCTATTGCTGAAATGCTTTTGGCTGCTCCTGAGAAGGTATCTGAAGTTGGTGAGTTTGATTCCTCCAAGGAAAAGCTTCTGGATTATGCAAGACGCTGCTATAAAGCTCTTGGCGAGAACACTCATGCTAAGGTTCAGGCCTTGAAGAAGAGCAACTTCTTGCTGCCCATTTCATACAGGTTCAGACACTAAATTTCCATAAATGTATTCTTTTTTTTGGGGGGGGGAGCCAGCGCTATTGACATAATGGTTTGGATACTATGGAGTCCATTCGTTGACCTTTTATTGGCTTTTTTTTCCTTCTCTTCTTCTACCTCAATTCTAGATCTACACATCTGGAGTTAAAAACTGTTTAAATCCCAACTCTGTGCCAACTCTGTTAATAAAGAAAATTCTTCAAAATGTGTAGATTCCAAGAATGGCTTGTTTGACCAAACGTAAAGGGAGAAGAATATTTGTGAAATAAATAGTCAACCACTGTATGTAAAGGGTTACCTTTTCTTATTTTGTAGATATGCTTAAGTTACATATACTGTAAAGTTTGGAAACTCTGTCCTTCAATGAAAGCGACTTTGTCTTGTTTGAGTTCATAATTTGGTGATCACGCAAGGTACTACTTTTCTACTTACTGTGTTTACATTATTGAAATCTCTAGGTTTGAAGTGTACTGCTGTCTCAGTAAATGACTTATTCTGACAAATCATTTCAGACTCCACAAAAGAAGCCTTTGTTTAAAAAATACAAACCCATCATTATTTGTTGTAATGTGGGACTATTTAAGCACTTTGTTGTTATTGACAATGGCGAAATTTTTTTTTATATAAATTCAAAGTGTGTGATATTGGAGACATTGGTTTTTTTTCCATGCTTTTGTGTGCCGGTCCTGCTCAGGAGGTTACAAGGAAAAGTCAAAACTCTGAGATTGTTTATTGATTTAAAATATTATTTACGAGAAACTGTTGTTCACCACATTCCTTACTAGTTCATGGTATGCCTATAAGATTAAAGTATAATGCATTTTCAACATGAGCTCCACTATATAGTTTTTAAATAGGAATACGTGTAATCTAAAATAATCAAAGCTAAAATGACTTGTGGATGATAAGTGGACGGAAATTGAAAAACGCTTCTCTCCAGGCCTGTAGGGGACGCAAGGCGCCAAAGCTCTTGTTCAGAGGGACATTTGTTCGGTGAAGAAACGATCAGCGCATCCGCCAACGCGGAGTAAGCGGTTAGCTTCTTTGGCCGAGACGAGCTAGACTTCAGCAGAGTCAATAATGACAAATAACAGCGTTTGACTATCAGGGAATATATCTGAAGAGCAAATCATTACATATAGGCGATTTAATCATCTATATTGCCGACGCAAACCGTTTATTTTCCTGCATCCCGCACCGGTTTAAGTTAGCATTAGCAGCTAACAACCATCCGAAGCAACGCGTTTATTTCCCTCTGCACGAAACTTGCGTGTCTCGGAAAGCTCTATATGCTGGTGTTACATCTTAAAACATCTATATTTTTATAGTCCGTCCCTTGAAATTGCGCGTGACCGAGAAAGCTTATTTATAAGTGTAAGAGTGTTAACTGAAGTTTCTGCTTCAGATCAAAACACCAGGATGTCTGATTTTGATGAATTTGAGAGACAGCTTTCTGAAAACAAACAAGGTGAGTATAAATGTTCATTATTGACTGCCCTGAGCAGTAATCACTTGCATAACATCGTAATAACTAAACGTGGTGTCTGTTGTGAGTATAAAGTCACATGTTGATGCTTACGGTAACAAAACTCATTCTACACTTGAATTATATTGTTGTTTTATGCTAACCTATAAAGAAAAGAGATCTAAGAAGCTGTAAATATGCATAAACATTTGAAAGTTGGTAATTGTTGGTATTTACTGATTCGATACTTATTTAAATTATGCAAAGTTGTTTGGATTTAAAGGGGTCAACAACAGCTTAACGTACTTATAAAATGTGTTATACTCTTATAATGTTTTGTAATCACAATTAAATTTTTTAAAACATACATTTACAATAAGTGCTGAGAGGGTTTTATATGTGAAAATTGTCCTAGAAATTAAATGTAGTTTAAAGCTTTGACTTTTTGTAACTTTAGTATTGTTGTCAGGTCACCGGTCATTAGTGACACATTTTGTATTCTGTTTGTAGGATTTATAAGACGTTTGCTATAAGTTGCATTAACTTTCTCTTTCCCTCCAGTTCGCAGCATTTGTTCTGTTGTTTTCCTGTTTATTATTATGAATCTGCTTTGAAACAATCTGTGTTGTATAAAGTCCTATATAAATTAAAATTATTTAACCTCTCTCATTCTCTTCCACACAGGTGACAGTCTAAACGGTCATGGTGGGTATCCCAGAATGATTTGTAGAAAAGCATGCACAACCTGTCTTCTTCCTTTCCATCTAATCTTCCTTTTTTCCTCCAGATACTCACTGTGAAAACTGAAAAGCTGCGTAATATCTCTCTACTTTCTTTAATTCTGCAGCTGGATTGGGCTGCTTCTTCTTTTTCCTTTTCTTTCCTTTCTTCTCTTTGCTTCAGGAACCTGCAGCTTTGTCTGACGTTTTTGCATGCTCATGTTTTGCATGTTTGTCTTCATTCTATCTCAGAGCGGGACAAAGAGAACCGTCACCGGCGACGCAGCCCATCACGCAGCCGCAGTCGAGAGAGGAAAAGGAGAAGCAGAGAGAGGAGAAGTAGGGAACGCCGCAGTGACAGCAAGGACCACCGCCATAGACGCAGGTTAGAGTTGTTGTCAGGCTCATTGATGAGGATGGTCCAGCACAGAGTGAGAGCTTTATGCCTGTTGATGTAAATGCATATATAAACATCTGATTTTCTGAAGTTATTGAAGCCTTGCAAGCAGAATAAAATCTTATTGTTGAGCCCTGTTGTAATAGATTACAATATGAGTCCCTTGATGCTCTGAATGTAAAACTGAAGTGGTGCACAGTAATCAAGAATAAGGCAAGTTACCCAGTTAAATCATTAGTCCAGCTCTTAAACCTCATCCAGTTGTTTATGTACGTGGTTTAAGCTACTGCAAAGTAGCTACATGGATGTCAAACCCTGTTCTTAAATGTCATTTCAGTGATCATACTCAGAACCATCCCCAAGAAAATGTCAGGTAATACTGCAGTTGGCCTGACCTGACCCCGTTTTGTCATGTTTTTTTTTTTTTACATCTTAAAAATTTGTGTTGTGACTTTTTGAAGGCATTTGTCAGATGAATTACTACTATAATTTCTGTGTTAAAGGAATAGTTCACCCAAAAATGAATATATGATAATAATAAAAAAAAAATCCTCACCTTCAGGACATGTAGGAGAAGATGTAGATGAGTTTGTTTCATCATCAAAACAGATTTCGAAAAAAGTGTTCATCTGTGGATCCTCTGTAGTGAATGGGTGCCGTCAGAATGAGAGTCCAAACAGCTGATTGAAAATATCACAATAATCCACACAACTCTGGTCCATCAATTAAAGTCTAGTAAAGTGAAAAGCAAAATAGGAGTCCTCAAATTCATAATATTGCTTTCTCCAGTGAAAATGTCTTCTCATCTGAATCATGAGAGAAATATGCACAGATCAAGCACTGTTTATAAGTGGAAAATTGTCCAAAACAAATATGTTGGTGGATTTTGATGTAAGAGGACAACAGGAGATGGTCTTTTCACTGGAGGAAGCATTATTATGGACTATATTTTGCTCAATAATGGATTTGTTTCTTACAAACATGCAGCTTTTTGCTTCAAAAGCTGATATTGGTTGGATGGAGTCATCATGGAGTCAAACAGCTGATAAAAACTCACAATAATCCACAAGTAAACCCTTGTGGATTATTGTGAGGTTTTTATCAGCTGTTTGGACTCTCATTCTGATGGCACCCATTCACTGCAGAGGATCCTTTGGTAAGCAAATGATGCAATGCTAATTTTCCCAAAATCTGTTCCAATGAAGAGACAAACTCATCTACATCTTGGATGGCCTGAGGCTAAGTAAATTTAAGCCAGTTTGAATTTGTGAACTGTTCTTTTAAAGGCCTTCTCTGTGTGTGGTATTAGTGTGTTAGGTAAAATCTTTTTAATCAGTGCTAGTCGTAACAATTATAGGTTATTATTATCTAGGTTTTTTTATTTTTATGCTTTTGATTTCTCTACTTTTCACTAGGATTTTAAGGCATAATATAAAATATAATAAAATGTCTTAGCTCTGTCAGATAAAAATTCATCCTTATCATATTCTTGAACATTTAATATACCAGTTAAATACAAATTAATTAACTTCAGTACTTTTCTTTTTCTCTCTGCCTTTCTGTAAATCAGCCGTTCTCCTCAACGGGAGAAAAAGAAGATAAAAATTAAGAAGTACTGGGATGTACCACCTCCTGGCTTTGAACATGTTACACCCATGCAGTACAAGGCAATGCAAGGTGAGGGACATGACATAAAACACTACCCTGTGTCCATTTAGAGTATGATACCGGTTGCAGTGATTCACAGAAATGTGTAGAAGGCTCTATAAATGACTGTTTAAAAAAATGATGCTTTTAAAATGACCTTTTATTATTTCTTAGTAGGATTTTTAAATTGCTTTCTATAATCATGCTATATATTATCAAATTAACATTTTTTTTGTTTGTTTTTTTACTTATATCACCCACACCTATCACTAAGTATGATTTATTCTGTTTCTTGCTTTTTGTGTTTATTGTATTTATTTATTTTGGTTCAGTTTTTTTTTTCTACAAACATTTCCTGATAATAACAATATAATTTAATCATTCGTGTTTTGTTGTTAAGCAGTTATGTTCTCTGTCTCTCCGTCAGCTGCTGGTCAGATCCCAGCTACTGCTTTGCTGCCCACCATGACGCCAGACGGCCTGGCAGTAACGCCGACCCCGGTACCTGTAGTGGGCAGTCAGATGACTCGCCAGGCTCGCAGACTTTACGTTGGCAACATCCCATTTGGCATCACAGAGGTGTTAAACGAACACTATTCACATACTAGAATTTCTCTGCAGGGCTTTAAAGAACAGATCCACATAGAGGACACTGGCACGATTAGATGTATTATGCAGAAGCATATTGTATATTAAATTGTGCATTCTCATTTCCTCTGTTTTTACATTTAGATTGCACTTGCTCACTTATGAAACTTATAATTTAATAATACTGTAAAATGTAGGGTTTAGAAAATCTTATTTAATCTAATTTAAAGTTGTTTCTTATTTTAGACAAACTATAAATAGTGTACACTTTAACATATACCATTTTAATAATTTATTGTTCACAACATGAAATTAAATACCTGTATGTTATGAAACTTTTTCTATAGCTCAATCATAATTCTTCTTCCTCAGGAATCTATGATGGACTTCTTCAATGCCCAGATGAGACTCGGCGGTCTGACTCAGGCCCCAGGAAACGCTGTCCTCGCCGTCCAGATTAACCAGGACAAGAACTTTGCTTTCCTTGAGGTGAGAAATTCCTGTGTTCACTGACAGAGGCTTATATTGCTAATGAATAGGTAAGCTGGGTTCTTACTATTCTCCTCCTTCAGTTCCGATCGGTGGATGAGACCACGCAGGCCATGGCATTCGATGGCATCATCTTCCAGGCGCAGAGTTTAAAGATTCGCCGGCCACATGACTATCAGCCGTTACCTGGCATGAGCGAGAACCCCAGCGTATATGTCCCGGGTACACAGACTTTACATTTCCCTCTGAGATCTCAGATCACAAGAAACATGACATTTTCCTTTGATTTCAAATAGCTTCAGCATATGTTTGTATTAGATTTGCATTTCTAGGTGAATAAATTTTATTTAAACTCGACCCTAAGAAAATTAGCCTGTTACCAGGCTGTTATTTCTATTCTCTTGATTTCAACCCTCTCATTTTGTTCTTTATTTTCTTCTGCCAGTGAGTTGTCTGTTAATGGCTGTTCTCTCTCTGCTCCACAGGTGTGGTGTCCACTGTTGTACCAGACTCTATTCACAAGCTTTTCATTGGTGGTTTGCCAAACTATCTCAATGACGACCAGGTTGGTTACAAATGGTTTCTAGTAGAAAGTCTATATAACATGCATATTGTATCAGAGCATATTTTAGCAAATTTTATTAAGCCGTTTTAGATAAAAAGCCTAATATACCATGAAAACATATGTTTACTTTTTATTGTAAAGAATTTTTTTTTTTTTATTAAATCTAAACCAGTAGTTTTTAACCATGGGAACCGAGGCCCCTTAAGGGGCTTTAGGAAACTTTCATGGGGCCTCAAGATGCTTTAAAATAATTTATTCCTATTTTAATTCACCCTTCTTTGGAGAGCCAACATTCCCCTGGTTTTAGAAAACCTGGATATGAAAAGTAGCCTGATGTTAATTCTAGACCTGTAAATGGTCATGGTAATTAATAAAATATTAAAATGCCATGGACAGTTTTATAATGAATATAAATTGTTCTTGTGAATAAAAAATATATATATTTTAAATCCGTACTCTTAATTCTTATCCAGTAGATCATGAACAACTGGAAAAATCATGGGGCCTTCAAATATTGTTGTGGACAATGTGGGGCCTTGGGGTCATAAAGGTTGAAATTGAAAATCAATGAACTAAACTGCAGAAAATAGAGTAAGTTAGAGTAAGTTACATTGAAAAAATGAGCTAGTAGGATAGATTGCATTATTCCTAAACATCATAAGAGCTAACAGTAATATGTGGTAACTTTTGTCCAGATTGTGCTTGTCTTGGCTATATGTATTCTCTTCAGTCCCACATGAGAAATGAGCAGCAATGGTTAATTAAAAAAAAAAAGTAGCTAATTATTTGTGTGGCACAGGTTGATACATGCTTATTTGACACAAGCAAACTCACAGCAGAAAATGGTAATGGAAAAGCTTAAATTTTTTTGGCACAAAAACCCATTAATAACGTTTTTACGAAACTCTTTTCTGTTGCCTTTTCCTGATTATGTTAGGTGTGATATAGCAATTTGAACTGATTTCTTTATGTCCTCAGGTTAAAGAGTTGTTAACTTCTTTTGGACCTCTCAAAGCCTTTAATTTGGTTAAGGACAGTGCTACCGGCCTCTCAAAGGGCTACGCTTTCTGTGAATATGTGGATGTTAACATCAATGATCAGGTGAGTTGGCATGGTTTGATTTTCCACGGTATCCATGGATTTTAATGTCCTTTGGCCCACTTTAACAGTTAATCTCTTAATAATTTTTTCCAGGCTATTGCAGGACTGAATGGTATGCAGTTAGCAGATAAGAAGCTGCTGGTTCAGAGGGCAAGTGTAGGAGCCAAAAATGCCACAATGGTGAGCATGGAGTCCAACTTCAAATATTTTGTATATTATTTTAAAACATAAATTCAAAATAGTCCCTTTTTAATTTCTTAATACACTGCTGCTAAAAAGTTTGTGGTCAGTAAAATTTGTTTGTTTTTGAAAGTCTGATGCTCACTAAGGCCACATATATTTGATTAAAAATACTGTTTAAAAAAAAACTGCTTTCTATTTTTTTCTGTTATATTTTTGTCTTTTTTTTCTGTAATCTAAAGCTGAATTTCAGGTGCCATTACTCTTCAGTCTTCAGTGTCAAATTATCTTTTAGAAATCATTTATATGCTGATTTGCTGCACAAGAAACATTTATTATTAGCAATATTGAAAACTAATGTGCTGCTTAATGTTTTTGTGAATTTTTGATAAATATTAAGTAAAAAAAAAAAAAACATTTATTTGAAGTATTTATAACAATATAAATGTCTTTACTGTCACTTCTGAGCAGTTTAATGCATCTTTTCTGAACAAAGTTTAAATTTCCTTCTTTAAAAAAATTACTCACCCAAAACCTTTGAAAGGTAGTGTATATATTCCTGGTCTCATCTGTGCGTGTTGTTCCAAAAAAAGTCTTTAATCAAAGTGTAGCACTTCCTAGGAAAAACCTTGATAGTGAGCTCATTATTTTAAATGAGAGTCTTTCTTTTTTTCCTTTCACTAACCCTTTGTAGACAAGTATAAATGAGATTCCAGTGACGTTGCAAGTGCCGGGGCTGATGACGAACCCCATGATGCAGATGGGCGGTATTCCCACCGAGGTCCTGTGCCTGATGAACATGGTGGCTCCAGAGGAGCTCCTGGACGATGAGGAGTACGAGGAGATAGTTGAGGACGTCAAAGAAGAGTGCTCCAAATACGGCCAGGTCAAGAGCATAGAGATTCCCCGGCCTGTCGATGGCCTTGAGGTCCCTGGAACCGGCAAGGTAAGCTTTACCAAACCAGCTCAAGTGATGGATGGGGGCCATCGATTTGGTCAAACTCTGCGGTTCTTCAGCCCTTATGTAGGTGCTGATTAAAGCACTTTGACTTCGAACCCTCCAGCAATGAACATCTGGTAGCGCTACACAAACATACACAATCCAACTCATGATCTGTTTTATTTTTCCAGATCTTTGTGGAGTTCACAACTGTTTTTGACTCCCAGAAAGCCATGCAGGCCTTAACGGGGAGAAAGTTCGCCAACCGGGTGGTGGTGACCAAGTACTGCGATCCAGATGCTTACCACCGCCGAGACTTCTGGTAGACGAAGAGAGCAAGAAAAATAGGATGGAGGAGTAGAAGCTTTGTGATAATATCTCATAAAAAGAGAGAGAAATTGACAAAAGGGGGAACATTTGTTTTGTACTCTTTAAAGAAAAAAAGCCAAAAGGTGAATGTTCTGTTTTTTTTTTTCTGGCTGAGATGATTTGTGAGCAATTATGGGAGGGCTTTTGCTTTCATTTGTATTTTAAGAACATTAGCCGGAGATATTCTGTCATACCTATTCTGTTAATAAAATTACTATTTTTTAATTGTATACTGAGACCATCAGAGAAGACGAAGTAACTATTGATACCCAACCAAATGTCCTTATTAGCCAGGTAATTCAAATGAAAACATATTTCATTCTCTTACCTTGGTTTTTATCTCTTTTTATTTCTCATTTGAATATCCCACTGTGACAGACCCTTCTCGGAAGTCATTCGTCTTCTCTGTTGGCCAACTCACCACGTCTCCCTCCCATTTTGTAGCTTTTTGCAGTTCATATCTCCAGGTATTAGACTGTCCCAGTTTTTGTCTGGTTTTGTTCTTAAACTTAGTCTCTTCCGTACATATCACCAACCCATTAGATGGTGATGGCATTTTTGTCCAGTGTGGCACCTTTTCTGTATGTGTGATGTTTTTCTTCAGTATAATAGGCCACTTTTGATAATAAAACTCTTGGAAGTATGATCAGTTGTGAATCTGGTTGTCATTGATTTGCGAGACGCTGCATGCTACTCTGTTAAGAAGCAATATGTTGCATTTTTGTACTTTATTTTTGGCCGGTCACATGCCTGCTTTTTAAACTGAACCAATATTTTCTTCATCTAGGTTCTAATTATAAATATTTAAGCTGCTTATTGCTTCTTACATAGTACGGCACTATCAGACTTGTATATTTGCTGATTTATTCAAATAGAACTATGACCATTTAGTGAATGCTAATACCTGAAATCAGTAAATGGAAAAATACACTCATGTACCACAAGTGTCTATAATCAATGACAGATTGTTGAATGTTTCTTATTTAAGGGCTATGTAGTGTTACTTTTTCCAAAGCCACTGAAGTTTGTGGAGGCCGTGATTGCTTCATCATAGTCTCTCAGCTTGTTATAGGACTTCCAATTAAACTGGGATGTATTGAGATGCCGTGGAGGGACTGTGGTAGTTGTTTAACTGGTTTTATGAAGTCTTTTGTGAATCTGAACCAAAGTACACTTCTTTCTCCCTCTCTTTCTCTATGTAAAGCTGAAGGGTTTATCACTGCCGTGCAGCAACATGCTGCAAACACCAGTTTTTATGTTTATGTGCATTTAATTCTACTCTAATCATGTTTGTTGTGGTGTTAACAAGCGTGTTTGGTAGAAACCTGAATAGGCCTATTGTGTGTTTTTATGTCAGCCTGAACAATTATGTTCATAGTGTGTTGATAATGTCTGTTTCGGTCTCAATCTCTGTTCATTGAATAAGTTTGGTAATGTCTTGATTTTCTCATGCAAACAGTAGTAAAAGTCTTTTACAATCAACAGTCTTTTAATGGAATAGTTTCATTTAAAAAGCATCTTATTTGAGAAAGTTGCTCATTTTTTCTACATTTTAATTTTTATTCCTTTTTTAACATAGCTCGAATTTTACTTCACTTTTAGTACATTAACTTATTTCAAATTAGCATTTCTGTTTTTTTGTTGGTTTTTCGGCTAGCATTTACATTTTCTTTTTCCTTTAACAATAACAATGTTGAAGATTTGAAATTCGTGTTAATGTGCATGTCAGAGGAATCTGGTGTGTTACTAATTAATAACAGTAAATAATTAAAGGTAAATATATTTGGTGTATATATATAATTATCTTTAAGACTAAATATTTTTGAATTCATTAAAGCAGATCTGTTGTGCTATGGAGTTTGCATTTTATTCACTTTTGTGGACTTCGTAGTAGATGTGTAACAATCGTGACTGATACTTTTAAGTAACTGCGCAGCACCTACAAATGTTGGTCCAAATTATTTCACAGGTTTTCCCAGTCTCATGAGGTTTCATATTGTTAAATCTCATCAGTTTCCCAAGCAAGCTGTTTACAAGTATCACTGCACTGATGGTGAGCAACATGTTCGATTCTAAAACCTGCTCTGAAATTACGCTTTCTTTTACTACTTACAGAATAGTACTTACTAGGCCATATAATAAGTCGGAAAATTTCAAGACATCCCGGTACACCTTTAACCTCTCTGTATACACCAACCATGAGTCGCTATGCACGGAAGCTGTCAAGCACTGTGAGTAGATCGACAGCTCCTCTAATCCAATGAGAGAAAAGAACTGATGGCTGGTACCCAATGGCGTTTCAGTGGGCGGGGCCACAAACTCAAGCGCACCAGCGGAGGAGGTGTTCCTGGCTGCCATCTTTGAAGCGAGAAGTGATTGTTTGGCGAATAGAAATAATAGGAAATAAAAATAGAGCGTGAAAAGTTGGGGCATTGTGGTGGGACTGAAGGGGTTATTAAAAGGAAGAGCGAAACTCAGGAAAATCAGGTAAAACATCCTCGCAGCGTGGGAGCGTCACTCCATTTACGTGCAGCTTTTTTTTTCTTTTCCTTTCCAATTTGTGTACCAGCCAAAAAAAAAAAAAAGATCGAGCCGGTCGCGTTCACTACAGGCTCGCGAGCTGCTTGCTGGACCGGAGCTTTCTAGCTCCTCTGAAGTGTTAATATTATCGCAACAGTGTCTCAGCACGTAGAAAAAGTAGAGTGAGTGCAAATTAAGTTGGGTAAGAAGATATAAAAGAAGCCACATGCATGGAAGGACAGTGGCAGTCTCTGGTTTCATATTCCTACAATATTATTTAGTAAAATCCAGCTTGCTCTAAATGAGATGGTATCACCACGACTGTGAGTTCTGTGTTTACTTTAAACTGTTAACATATCTGATGGAGGCTCAGCTCTCGAATTGCCAGCTGTTGTGTTTGCACGCGCTACATTGTTGCGAGAACTCAATGGATGCGCGCGACTGTGTGTCAGAGGATTGCAGCTGTCATCCAGGCTGTTTATATTATTTTATAAAATTATCAGGACGGTGTTGGATGAATAGCAATTTTTGATGCATAATTAGCGTTCAGCTTCAGTCACACATGTACTAACTAGTCATTATGGGAGTGCATGAATGCATGAAATCATGTCTTTCTTCATTGTGGCATATGAGGCTGATGCGTCTTCCTCCGTGTAGTTAGAAATCTGTCTGATAAAATAGTTAGATATAGATCGAGATGTATCGTTTTTCTGCCGTTGTAATAATTTAATTTGACATTTGTTGTGTCATTGTTGTCTAATTTGTCTCATGCCTTTTAAACATGTGTTTGCATTGCATGTTTTCACTGACCAGGAGCAGGTTAAGTCAAAAGGCAGTTTTGTTGGTATTTTGTCAATCACCAAATCCTTTCCGTATGCACTGTAGCTTGTCTTAGCTTTGACAGTGCAGTGTTGGAGAAATTTGTATGTGATAGTCCTTTAAAAGGACCTAAGGGGCTATTTAATCATGTATGAATCCAGGCTTCAAAGTATTATTCTTGCTGTCATGTGCCTTAACATCAAAACCTTGTTTATTTACTGAAGAAACATAACCTAACATTAAAGCTGCAAGCAGCGATGAACGGGCCCTCGCACCCGGGCTCACCACCACCGGGTGGCTTTTGTAAAACAGCGAACGGCCAGATATATGCATTTAATGTGGTAAATATAATAGGAATATGTCAAAGTCATATATATGTGCCAGTCTTCCTGCTGCCAGCTGGTGGCGCTATGACTATAACGGGATTTTGTCATGAAGATTTCTTCAGTCCAGCACTTTTATCAAGCATATGAAATTTAGTGCAGATTGAACATGGAATGTTTAAGTTAGTATAAAGCATGTTGTGTCCTATTGCCAACAGGTGGCGCTATGATTATAACTGAACACTGGCCTTTAGATATCTTCAGGCCATGACTCTTATCAAATATTTGAAGTTTGGTGCAGATTGGACATTGCATGTTTAAGTTAGTGTAAAAGAAACCATTTCTTGTTGCCAGCAGGTGGCGCTATGATTATAGTGGAATATTGACCTTCAGATGTGTTCAGGCCAAGACTCTTTTCGAACATGTGAAGTTTGGGGAAGATCGGACGTCTTATGCCTGAGTTACAACAACTTCTATTCCCATGGCGAGACATCAAACTTTGTCATGGCGCCATGGCCACACCCTTTAATAAAACCTCAAGGTGTTCACAATTTAACATCGCAAAGGCCTTTAGATTAGATTGACCAAAAAAAATTATAAAATGTCATAAAATATCTAGGAGTAGTTTGTTACGGCGTAAAACATGTCACTTCCTGTTGCCAGCAGGTGGCGCTATGGCGATATCTGAATATTGGCATGTAGATATATTCAGGTCAGGAGTCTTCTCAAACATGTGAAGTTTGAGGCAGATTGGACATTGCATGTCTGAGTTATAGCAACTTCCTTTCTCATGGCGAAACATCGAAATTTGTAAGGCCGCCACAGACACGCCCTTAAACGAAACCTCAAGATCTTCGCAATTTAACATCACAAAGGCCTTAAGATTACACTGACAAAGTTTGGTGTTGATCTGAATAAATCTCCAGGAGGAGTTCGTTAAAGTACAACCCCTGAAAATTGGCAAAAACGACACAAATTTTGCAGAGAAAATTCAAAATAACTGACTTCCTGTTGGGATTCGAATTTCGTACCAAGAGACCTTTTTTGTAGGTATTGGTGTGTTACATGTGTGTACCGATTTTTGTCCATGTACGTGAAACGTAGCTCGAGGCGCACTCCGTTGAAAATGTATAGGTGGCGCTATCGAGGCATTTTGCCACACCCAATGGAATATTGGCCATCAGATGTGTTCAGGCCAGGACTCTTATCGAACATGTGAAGTTTGGGCAAGATTGGACATTTTATGCCTGAGTTACAATAACTTTTAATCCCATGGCGAGACATCGAACTTTGTGACGGCGCCATGGACACGCCCTTTAACGAAAACTCAAGATCTTCACAATTTAACATCGCACAGGCCTTTAGAATAGAGTGACTGAAAAAAAAAAAATTATGTCATAAAATTTCTCGGGGTACTTTGTTACAGTGTAAAATATGTCACTTCCTGTTGCCAGTAGGTGGCGCTATGACTATAACTGAATATGGGCATATCAATCTGTTCAGGTCAGGAGTCTTATCAAACATGTGAAGTTTGTGGCAGATTGGACATTGTATGTCTGAGTTATAGCAACTTCATTTTCCATGGCGAATCATCGAAATTCGTCAGGCCGCCACGGACACGCCCTTCAACGAAAACTCAAGATCTTCGCAATTTAACATCGCAAAGGCCTTTAGATTAGGCATACCAAATTTGGTGTTGATCTGAATAAATCTCTAGGAGGAGTTCGTTAAAATACAAGGCATGCAAATGACAAAAATGATGCAAAATTTGCTCATAAAATTAAAATAACCGACTTCCTGTTGGGTTTCGGATATTGCTCCAAGAGTCTTTTTTTGTAGGTACTGATGCTTTACATATGTGTGCCAATTTTCCTGCATGTACATGAAACACAGCTCGAGGGCTGTTGATTTTTTTTACGGTAGGTGGCGCTGTCGAGCCATTTTGCCACACCCTCTTCTGAAACCTATATCAGACGTAAATTTTCACCAGGTCTGACGCGTGTGCAAAGTTTCAGGACTTTTCGAGCATGTTTAGGCTCTCAAAAATGCGATTCATTTTGGAGAAAAAGAAGAAGAATAATAATAATAATTAAAGCTGCAAGCAGCGATGAACGGGCCCTCGCACCCGGGCTCACCGCCAGCGGGTGGCTTTAGTAAAACAGCGAACTGCGAGAAATATGCGTTTAATGTGGTAAATATAAGAGAAATATGTCAAAGTCATTTATATGTGCCAATCTTCCTGCTGTCAGCTGGTGGCGCTATGACTATAACTCAATTTTAGCATGTAGATTTCTTCAGTCCAGCACTTTTATCAAGCCTATGAAATTTGGTGCAGATTGAACATGGAATGTTTGATTTAGTATAAAGCATTAGGTGTCCTATTGCCAACAGGTGGCGCTATGATTATAACTGAATATTGGCCTTTAGATATCTTCAGGCCATGACTCTTTCCAAATATTTGAAGTTTGGTGCAGATTGGACATTGCATGTTTAAGTTAGTGTAAAAGAAACCATTTCTTGTTGCCAGCAGGTGGCGCTATGATTATAGTGGAATATTGACCTTCAGATGTGTTCAGGCCAAGACTCTTTTCGAACATGTGAAGTTTGGGGAAGATCGGACGTCTTATGCCTGAGTTACAACAACTTCTATTCCCATGGCGAGACATCAAACTTTGTCATGGCGCCATGGCCACACCTTTTAATGAAACCTCAAGATGTTCACAATTTAACATCGCAAAGGCCTTTAGATTAAACTGACCAAAAAAATTATAAAATGTCATAAAATATCTAGGAGTAGTTTGTTACGGCGTAAAACATGTCACTTCCTGTTGCCAGCAGGTGGCGCTATAGCGATATCTGAATATTGGCATGTAGATATATTCAGGTCAGGAGTCTTCTCAAACATGTGAAGTTTGGGGCAGATTGGACATTGCATGTCTGAGTTATAGCAACTTCCTTTCTCATGGCGAAACATCGAATTTGTAAGGCCGCCACAGACACGCCCTTAAACGAAACCTCAAGATCTTCGCAATTTAACATCGCAATGGCCTTTAGATTACACTGACAAAGTTTGGTGTTGATCTGAATATATCTCTAGGAGGAGTTCGTTAAAGTACAACCCCTGAAAATGGCAAAAACTACACAAATTTTGCAGAGAAAATTCAAAAAAAACTGACTTCCTGTTGGGATTCGAATTTCGTACCAAGAGACTTTTTTGTAGGTATTGGTGTGTTACATGTGTGTACCGATTTTTGTACATGTACGTGAAACGTAGCTCGAGGCGCACTCCGTTGAAAATGTATAGGTGGCGCTATCGAGGCATTTTGCCACACCCAATGGAATATTGGCCTTCAGATGTGTTCAGGCCAGGACTCTTATCGAACATGTGAAGTTTGGGCAAGATCGGACATTTTATGCCTGAGTTACAATAACTTTTATTCCCATGGCGAGACATCGAACTTTGTGACGGCGCCATGGACACGCCCTTTAACGAAAACTCAAGATCTTCACAATTTAACATCGCACAGGCCTTTAGAATAGAGTGACTGAAAAAAAAAAAAATTATGTCATAAAATTTCTCGGGGTACTTTGTTACAGTGTAAAATATGTCACTTCCTGTTGCCAGTAGGTGGCGCTATGACTATAACTGAATATGGGCATATCAATCTGTTCAGGTCAGGAGTCTTATCAAACATGTGAAGTTTGTGGCAGATTGGACATTGTATGTCTGAGTTATAGCAACTTCATTTTCCATGGCGAATCATCAAAATTTGTCAGGCCGCCACGGACACGCCCTTCAACGAAAAACTCAAGATCTTCGCAATTTAACATCGCAAAGGCCTTTAGATTAGGCATACCAAATTTGGTGTTGATCTGAATAAATCTCTAGGAGGAGTTCGTTAAAATACAAGGCATGCAAATGACAAAAATGATGCAAAATTTGCTCATAAAAATCAAAAATAACCGACTTCCTGTTGGGTTTCGGATATTGCTCCAAGAGTCTTTTTTGTAGGTACTGATGCTTTACATATGTGTGCCAATTTTCGTGCATGTACGTGAAACACAGCTCGAGGGCTGTTGATTTTTTTTACGGTAGGTGGCGCTGTCGAGCCATTTTGCCACACCCCTCTTCTGAAACCTATATCAGACGTAAATTTTCACCAGGTCTGACGCGTGTGCAAAGTTTCAGGACTTTTCGAGCATGTTTAGGCCCTCAAAAATGCGATTCATTTTGGAGAAGAAGAAGAAGAATAATAATAATAATAATAAACAAAGCAGATACAATAGGGTCCTCACACCATCGGTGCTCGGGCCCTAATAATAAACGAAGCAACAAGCAACGAACAACCCCCCCCACCCACCCTCACCAACAACCAGGGGGTGGCTTTTGTAAAACAGCGAAGGGCGAGATATATGCGTTTAATGTGGTAAATATAAAAGAAATATGTCAAAGTCATTTATATGTGCCAATCTTCCTGCTGCCAGCTGGTGGCGCTATGACTATAACTGGATTTCAGCATGTACATTTCTCAGTGCAGCACTTTTATCAAGCATATGAAATTTAGTGCAGATTGAACATGGAATGTATGAGTTAGTATAAGGCATGGGGTGTCCTATTGCCAACAGGTGGCGCTATGATTATAACTGAATATTGGCCTTTAGATATCTTCAGGCCATGACTCTTTCCAAATATTTGAAGTTTGGTGCAGATTGGACATTGCATGTTTAAGTTAGTGTAAAACAAGCCATTTCCTGTTGCCAGCAGGTGGCGCTATGTTTATAGTGGAATATTGACCTTCAGATGTGTTCATGCCAAGACTCTTTTCGAACATGTGAAGTTTGGGGAAGATCGGACATCTTATGCCTGAGTTACAACAACTTCTATTCCCATGGCGAGACATCGAACTTTGTCATGGCGCCATGGCCACAC